>NW_027278851.1:0-61782 GCF_046629955.1 Centroberyx affinis | reverse complement strand
TTTTCTTTAGCTTTTATAGCACTTTGTGACCTCGCTTTGATAAGTGCTCTATAAATAAAGATTAGTATTATCACTAGTATAAACCTGAGAGAGCGAGATGGAGAGAGAGAGAGAGAGAGAGAGAGAGAGAGATAGTGTGTGTGTGTGTGTGTGTGTGTGTCGGAGTGGGGTGATTTCAGGGGGTGATGGTTATTTTAGACCCAATCCGCAAAACAGACTCTCTGAAAAAAAGAATAAGCAATTCTAAGCCTCTGCTTGTGTGTGCGTGTGTGTGTGTGTGTGTGTGTGTGTGTGTGTGTGTGTGTGTGTGTGCACGCACAGGTGTGTAAGTGTGTGTATTTCTGCTGTATCCGTCCTACAGTGACTCTCACACCTGCATATCACAGTGAGAGAGAGACAGATAGAGGAGGGGGTGGAAGAAATAGGGAGGAAAACGAGGAGAGGGAGAGGAAGGGAGAACTTCAGTAGAAATAAAAGGACTTGTGGTAAAGAGAAAGCGAGAGGAAAAGAGAGAGGAAGAAGGATGAAGAGTGATGAAGAGAGGAGGGTGGACAGAGAGAGAGAGAGAGAGAGGGATTAAGCTACTCAGCGTCTAAATGAAGTCACTCCATCTCTGCTTGGACTGCAACCTTGTGCCCTGGGACAGAGACTGTCATTGTGTTGAGATGGTGTGTGTGTGTGTGTGTGTGTGTGTGTGTGTGTGTGTGTGTGTGTTCTTGTGACTTCTACCCTTGTGAGAGCCAGTTTCAGACAGGAGGACTTTGATTTTTGGTTAAAGTTGGAGTTTGGATTAAATTTGGGTTAGGGTTAGGAGTTTAGGAAATGATTGTAACCAATGAAGGTCCTCACAATAGTGTAGTAAAACTAAAGTAATACAAACGTGTGTGTGTGTGTGTGTGTGTGTCTATAATGTCACAAAGTTTGTCTCAGCACTCCACAAACACAAATCTGTACACATGTAATGTAATTTTCTGTTCATCCTACAAGCCCGTGTATTTTGAACTCTTTGCTGTACTTTGCAGCGATTACTGTGTTCACTGCAACACCTTCTGTTTCTTCACCTTTATTACTTTCTAATGTATCTTTAATGTAAATGTTAAGGACTGTTTGCTTTGTGACGTAGCCTAGTGAAATGCTTCGGAAGTACCGCCTCTCTTCCTTTCATGGTAACAAAGCTTATTTGACATTGGAAAAGAACAATCGAGAGAGAGAGAGAGAGAGAGTGAGAGAGTAAGGGGGGGTACTGTGGAGGTACATAGCTAGCTAGCTAGCCGTTGTTATAACAGCCTTTGATTACATTTCCTCCTCAACTGATGAATGGACCCACTATTAAACAGGAATTTAATATCACACAAGTCACACCTCATTGCCTCTCCATTGTGTGTATGCACGCATATGTGTGTTTGTGTGTTTGTGTGTGACTTTGGGTGTGTGTTGAGGTAGAGAGATAGAATGATGAAGAATGAGAAAGTGTGTGTGTGTGTGTGTGTGTGTGTGTGCATCTGTGTGTGTGTGTGTGTGTGTGTAATGAACTCCCAGGCTACGGCAAAAGTCCAATCAGGGAGTTTGTTAAGTTATCGGCAAACTCAGCAGTATATACTTTCTCTTATGTACTCTCCAAAGTATCTACTCTTCTTGGGTGGTTTAAAGAGAAAGGTTCCTTTATCTATCTATCTATCTGTCTGTCTGTCTGTCTGTCTGTCTGTCTGTCTGTCTGTCTATCTATCTCTCATGTGTTCTCCAAAGTATCTACTCTTCTTGGGTGGTTTAAAGAGAAAGGTTCCTTTATCTATCTATCTATCTATCTATCTATCTATCTATCTATCTATCTATCTATGTCTGTCTGTCTGTCTGTCTGTCTGTCTATCTCTCTCTCTCTCTATGCTGTCTCTTATGTACTCTCCGAAGTATCTACTCTTCTTGGGTGGTTTAAAGAGCAAGCTTCCTTTATCTATCTATCTATCTATCTATCTATCTATCTATGTCTGTGTCTGTCTGTCTGTCTGTCTATCTCTCTCTCTCTCTATACTTTCTCTTATGTACTCTCCGAAGTATCTACTCTTCTTGGGTGGTTTAAAGAGCAAGGTTCCTTTATCTATCTATCTATCTATCTATCTAATTCTCTCCATCTCTCTCCATCTCTCCACAGACAGCACAGCCAGTATCCATGTGCTTCGCAAAGGCTTCAGCCGTCTGACGCAGGACGTTTACTTCCTCCCCATCGAGATAAACGACAACGGCTTCCCGTCGCTGAGCAGCACCAACATCCTGACCATCAGAGTCTGCTCCTGCGACAGCAAAGACACCATCCTGTCCTGCAACGTGGAGCCCTACGTCCTGCCGGCCGGCCTCAGCACCGGGGCGCTGATCGCCATCCTGGCCTGCATCGTCATCCTCTTAGGTAAGGAAGTCAAATTCAGCTCGGGAGTGAACATCTGTTAGGCGGCGGCCGCACTGATCCGTCAGAAAGCGGACAGAATTATTGACGGATGGATTTCTGTCCGTTGGGTTTTTTTGGGGGGAATGTGAACATGGTGGGAGAGGCAGAAGAACAGGAAGGCTTTGATCATACAGGTGCTGTACTTCATAGAAAAAAAGAAGAAACAGAATGTACGGTATACATTAAATAAGAAACTGACCTGGAAAACCTACAGTCATCCCGATGTTATACGATCTTTCTCTTTCTCTCTCATATCGTGGTCTCTGAGTTCAACACTATTTTTCCCAAAACAAATGTAGGGTTGACTAAACAGACAGTGACGAATCTGTCCGTCCAGAAAAAGTTCAACAGTATTGAACTTTCTGTCCGTCAAAACAGATGGAAATCTGACGGACGCGTCATCAGTCCTGTCCGGACAACAGACAGCTCACATTGAAATTTAATTGAAATGAACGGAGACGGACAGACACAGTGGATCAGTGATCAGTGCGGCCTTAGCCTCCCGCAGGCCCGGGACACAGTAGAGGATTACCGATTTACACCAGATCATCCCGACAGGGGAAATCCCAATTGGACGCTTTGCTGGCGCCGATGGTTGGCAAAGATTATCTGGTAGTGTGAGAGGTTTACAGATTCAATCTTAACCACCTCAATCGACTCGCGGACTGATCTGAGCCGCCCCAATAATATCAAAACATGTTTGATATTCACGACTCGACATCTGCACGGGTCCTGAACAAATCCGAGTTTACGAGAGAGGTGAGGCGAGGCGAGTCGGGCTGTCCGCCTAAATTGACGTTTTGATTGGATTCATGTCGGATCGCTTGAGTTCCTGTTAGATTAGAGGTCCTGACGTCAGCGACGCCTCATTCAGCAGGATAATCTGTTATGTTGTTAAGGGTGTCATACCCCATCCTTGTGTAATCGTCTAGGGTGAGCATATTTTTGACTGAGGTGCAAAAAAATCAGTGAAATGTGTGTGAAGCAATGCGTTTTCAAAATCAATTAGGAGTTTAAAAGTCTTCTAGTGTGTCCCCGGCCTTACTTTTCTTCCTCAATGCACGCTGGGTTTTCCACACTGCTGTTGTCCCAGTTGTCGTTGCTTTGAAATAAAACTGCAATGTTGCCTCGATATGTTCCCATACACTACCAGTCAGAAGTTTGCACACATGCATTTTTCTTTATTTTTACTATTTTCCACATTTTAGAATGATAGTAAAGACATCAAGACTATGAAATAACACAAATGGAATTATTCAGTGACCAAATAAGTGTGAAACAAATCAAAACTATCTCATATTTTAGATTCTTTAAAGTAGCCGCCCTTTGCCTTGATGGAAAGGCAAAGGCTTTGGAAAGAAATTCATACATAGGATCAACTTCACTAATTATATTTGAAGAAGAAACAGATTTCAAGCATTTAAGCATAAGCCTTTAGAGCCTTTAGCCTTCAAAATGGCTTTAAGAGAATGAAAAACACAGTACATTCAGTCAGGTGGGTCCAAACGTTTGACTGGTTGGATTTCTCTTTTCTACTTGGACTCTTCCCATTGTTTTATGAGCACAAAACTCATTTACCACTACAGCACCCAGTGTTTTCCCTTTTCTCATGTTGTTAAGCACCTCTGATTAAAATGACACAACGTGTTTATAACACAGCGCAATAATGATATTTATTAAACTGTCCAAGGTCTAATTATCTCCCACAGTGCATACTAATTATCTAATCCTCGCTTTTCTCCCTTTTCACAGAGATTGTGGTAAAATAGTTAAATAATCGCTAAATACACACCAATTACTGATCTGTCATTGTGTGTGTGTGTGTGTTTCTGTGTTTGTGTGTGTGTGTGTGCTTCTCTTTGGCAGCAATAGTGGTGTTATTTGTGGCTCTGAGGCGTCAGAAAAAGGAGCCGTTGATAGTGTTTGAGGAGGAAGACATTAGGGAGAACATCATCACCTACGATGATGAGGGAGGCGGCGAGGAAGACACGGAGGCCTTCGACATCGCTACACTACAGGTATGGAGAGGGGCAGGGAGGGTGTAAAGATATACACCAGTATTGTTATGGAGGGAGGGATGTGAGAAAGAGCAGAGGAGGAGGAGTAGGAGGAGGAGCAGGCATGGAGGCCTTTAACATAGCTTCACTACAGGCCGATCAGATGCTATTTTGGTGACAATCTGTCAGTTTCTAAATGCAAAAAGATCTAAAATCATGTGGAAAAACAAACTAATTATTTTGTGTAAGTCTTCTTTTTCTTCTTCTCCTTTCTTGGATATTTGGAACCTGAGGAACCTCATCTTCCCAAAGAAAAATAGATATCTTTGAAGTCTTTTCTTTTCCTCCTACTCCTCTTCTTCTCCTATTTGACTCATCTTCCTCTAGAACCCTGAAGCATCAAACAGTTTACCACCAAATTTGATCGATTGATTTTAAATCCATTCTAAATCTGAGTGTTTTCTGTCTCCCTGTCCAGAACCCAGACGGCGCCAACGGTTTCCTGCCGAGGAAGGACATCAAACCAGAGCTCCAGTACCCCCTCAGGCCCGGCTTAGGACGTCCCGCGGCCAACAGCGTCGACGTCGACGACTTCATCAAGACCCGGATCGCCGAGGCCGACAGCGACCCCACCGCACCTCCCTACGACTCCATCCAGATCTACGGTTACGAAGGCAGAGGATCGGTGGCCGGCTCGCTGAGTTCCCTTGAGTCCGTGACGACCGAATCTGACTTGGATTATGACTATCTGCAGAGTTGGGGGCCGAGGTTTAAGAAGCTGGCAGATTTGTACGGGACCAAAGACTGCCCCATGAACGATGGTGATGACGGTGAAGACTCTTAACAGTGGTCTAAGTGAGTGGACGCCCCCCGATTCTTGATTGATTGATTCCGTGAGGATTTGTTAACAGAGGTTAACGCTCCCCGATTCCCAATTATTACCAACTTGTTGACACAAGTTAACAAGCAACCCTTCCTAATCAATTCATGCCAATTTGTTAACAAACGTTAACAGCCCTCCCTCCCAAGGCGCCTCCCCGGTCCTCCAAGACGATTTGTTAACGAACACATAATGAATGCTTGGACTCTCGTCCCTCCCGGTTTTCCCTGAACCCTTCCTCCTCCCGCCTCTGCCTCTCTCCCTCTCTCTCTCCACTGACTCAAGCATTGCAGGGCTGGGAGATTTGTTACGTCACCAGTTTGTCTGTTTGAAAGTAAATTGTTGGGACAAAATGTTGCTGTACGACCGAGATAACTTGCTCACAGCAAACTCTGTTGTTTAGTTTATTAGAGGTTCTGTATACTTTATGTGGACTGGATTCACTTATTCCCTTAACGGATCCTGAGAGGGATTTTACTCCCTCAACAGGTTCCTTAGTGGGGTGTTATTCCCTTAATGGCTTTCTTAGCGGTGTATGTAAAGGATACAGAGAGAAAGAGAGAAAGAGAGAGATACGAACAAACGAGAAGAAAAAACAACAGAAAAAAGAAAACTGCTTGATGTTTATGAAGAAGAAATGAAAGGCGACAGCAAGTTGGCGGAAAGTCAAGCGGCTAAAACAAAATGCTATTTCACATTTGTCGTTGTGTGTGTAGGTTTCAGCAGGTACTGTGTTGTAGACGGACGGACAGACTCTGGGTTGTTGATACTGTGACGACGCTCACAGACAACTGTAGTCATGGTGGCCTTATAATAAATAAACAACAACTCCAGGGGTAAACAACAACAACAACAAGAACAATGTGGCGGCAGAGTGAGACTGCTAGCTAGCTACACGCAGACAAATGAACACACAAGGACGGAGTATCTGTGAAAATGCTACTCTCTTAATACCTTTTTTCTACTCCCAAAAAGAGATGGATTCAACACGGATTCAAGTTAAAAACTGTGGATGAAATTTTTTTGTTTTCGTTCTTCACCATTCCAGAGAAGACGTGAAAAGAGACGCCGCCCCCTCTCCACGCCCCATCCACCCCCTGTGTCCCCCCCGGTCCGCCCATGAGCAATCACTTCCCATAACCAAGTCCACCGATGAATGATCACTTCCTTGTTCCGAGTCCACCAATGATGATCAATCACAAATGAGTAAAAACCTGTGAGCTCTAAAAATCGCCTTAAACTTAACGGACACTCTTGCAACGCAGTGCATTCTCTTTTTTTCTCCTTTTTGTTTCTTTTTGTAACTTGAAAAGTATATTCGGAAAGCAAACTACTATCCATGTTAGGTATGTACAGAGCAATGTGCAGATATGTGATATATCTCTTTGAGGATCCAACTTGCGCCTAGTGCACTCTCAAAATCGGGCGTGCTGTTTTCAACACATCTGTCAATGTAGCCCGGGAAAATATACATTTTGTGTTATTTCTCAACACAAACCTGTTGGCAGCAGCATCTGTTGTATCAACATGTGTTGCCATTAAAGCTTCTTCAAAACGTGTTGAAATATTACACAAGGTGTGTGTTGCTCTGACCCACATTCACAGATTGGTTAAAAACAACACGTCCTTTTTAAGCGTGTAGGTTCTTGTTCAATCTCTTTTTTATTGTTATTATATTATTATGATTATTATTGTTGTTTTTTATTATTATTATTATTATTATTATTATTATTATTATGACAATAATTGTTCTTTGTTTGGCTGCAGTTACACAGGAACAGAGGATGATGTTCCAACTCTTTGTGGCTCAGATTTTATCTTTTCATGGCCGTCTAAACAGGTAGAAACCACGTGAAATATGATTTTCCTGTTTGAACGGCCATGAGAAGAGAATCTGTACCGGCAAAGTTTAATATCAGAACCTGTGTTCCCCTGTGTGAATCCAACCTCTCATTTCTTGTTTTTTTTTTGTTTTGTTTTGTTTTATTTTTTATTATTTTTTTTCATCATTTGGCGTTTCTTCGTTCTTTCTCCCGGTCAAGAGGAAAACTAGCAATCTGTGTTTGTCGCAGTGAGAGAACGCCTCGTTTTTATTCTCTGTCGAGTTTTATGGTACCGATTTGTACAATTTTAAAAGTTCTTATTTTAGTATACATGCAGAATATTCCAGTATTACAACGGAAAAACATGTTAAGAAGATAAGATTAAAAAAAATGTTACAGCATCACACTTATATTTTCTGAACATTGTACTGTTGCTTTACTATGTGCTTCAATCTCCGAAGCGAAAAAAACCTTTGAAATAAATGCTCTTTTTATAAAATGATATGGAATTGTGTGTGGGAGTTAAGTGTGTGCTATAGCTGTTTAGTTAAAGGATTCCCATTGGCTGGTGCAGTGGGTCAGCTGGTCTTCCTGGGATCCACACATAGCATACAGGATATTACATCATATAGAAAGTGATGAGCTAAAACAAAAGTTTAAAAAGCAAATTAATAATGGATTGGTGAATGTGTGAGTATTGGCCCAATAAAGCAGTCTAGTAGTCTGAGTAAATGTATCTGTAGGTTCAGTCAAATACACCAGGGATCTTGGGGGGGGGAATGGATGATCTAAGGTTTTTTGAGGGTTTTGCACTCTGGTACGTTCCTTGTCCACAAGAAGAAAAAGTGAAAATTGCACTATTTTCGAAAGTTGTATTTAGTAAAAATGTCACTTCTAAAAGGAGCCAATCAGAAGCCAGATGTAGAAAGCTGATTTTACTGGAGTTGACCATTTACCTTACATTTGGGATTTGGACAAAAGCAGGACAAAATTGCCAGACCTGACCTGGTAATTTCTTCTGTGTAAAGCCAGAGAAATGCCAGTGCAAATACCGTGGTAACCGTGGTAACCATCTGTGCCACAACAGGTGTTCCACCACCTGTGCGTAAGGTGCGTGTGGAAATTGGGCTATCACCAGTAAACTGTGGCAAACAGTCAGATGGCGGCTACTTGAGGTGAGGGAGAACCGAAAAGGAAAAAAAAAAAAAAAAATCAAATGGCCTAAAAGATAATTCTGATTATTTTCAACCTGGGCCTTACTTTCCTAGTTTTTGGTGTTGAAAATGTAATCACTTACTTCCCTGTAGAGTGTCCACACCTCCAGGTTGCTGGGAGCGCTGCTATCCAACACACACACCCACACCCACACACACACACACACACACACACACACAGGGCCAAAGTGGTAATCTCCAACAGTTGAATCCAATCAGAGATTAAAACACGTTCTTTCAACACAACAACACTCACACTTCTGTTAAACACATCTTTAAATAGCTACGATTGAACTATTATCACAACATTTCAGTTATAACAGTCCTTTTGATATACTGTTTTAGTGTTATTCATACACTTCCTTGTTTACTTCTGGTCTTCTGCCGTGTTCAGTCGTCATGACAGCAAAAACTAGGAAAAAAAGGCCCAGGTTGAAAATAACCAGAATTATCCTTTAACAGAGAACTTGGTTTTGATTCAAGCAGTTTAGCGGACAAAACCACAAATATTAACGGTAACATCTTGAATATGCCAGACGTAAAAATGGCCAAGATTTAAAACGATATCACACAACGATGATCTATGAGATAAAGTTTATTGCTGCAGTAGATCTAGTGGATCTCTGCTGGTCTTCCTCCCACAGTGGGAAGATGATCATGACGGGTAAAAGGTGGATAAAGAACACTTGTGGGACTTGATCATGATTAATTCTATCCAGGCTCTGCTGCGGAATTTTTAGCTGAGTCAGCTGTGTGAAGACGGCTTCAGTGCGCGCGCACACACACACACACACACACACACACACACATTCTCCTTCTATCTCTCTACCTGTGTATCTGATTCAAAAGCTTATCTCGTGCTTATGTGGGTGCAAGAAATTTATTAGTGGGACAAATGCAGGCTTGGAGTTACATTTTTCTCTGTTCACTTTAGCACTGCTGTTTCCTTTTCCTTCCAAATCCTTGCCTAGAGTATTAAATAAATCCCCCCCCCCCCCCCCCCAAACACACACACACACACACACACAAACTGTCCTGGAGAGCTGCAGTGTTCATTCACCCTCTATCGCACATGGAAAGACACACAGATTCTTGCTTAATCAAATCAATATACACTTATACAAACACACATAAATACATGCACAAACCCAGACCCACACACACACAAACTACAACACTACATGCACACAAACCCATTTTTTCTCTCTCTCTCTCTCTCTCTCTCTCTCTCTCTCTCTCTCACACACACACACACACACACACACACACGCTTGAACAAACACACCATTGTAAGGAGTTACAGTACTCATTCACCCTCATCACACAGAAAGGTTATGTGCACGCACAACTACACATATGCACACAAACAGACACACACACACACACACCGATTTCATTCAGTCTCTCCAAAGGGAGCAACACCTAGAAAGGTCAGCATGCTCTTTGGATGAACAAGAAAGAAAGGTGAGGCAGAAAGAGACAGTAGGAAGAAAAAGAGAAAGAAGACAAAGGAGGGGGGGGGGGGGGGAGGAGAAAGGGAGGACAGGATGGGAGTAAACCTTGATGACTGAAGCAGGAGAGAGAGAAGAGGCGAGAGAGTAGGGGAGAAACAAAGAGGAAGGAGAATTTATAAGATTTTATGTAAAAATACACCCGTTTTATCACGTAAATCACAAAGTGGGGCAGCAGCAGAGAAGAGGGTCCCATCCCCAGTAACTGAGACCCGTAGATTCGCTCTATTTCTCCAAATGAAATTCTGGTGTCGGGTTTGGTCACTTCTCCGCGAAATGACGAACTGAAACTCGAGAGTGAAATCCAGACTGTCTCCTAAACAGCAGTGAGCGGCACTCCGTCCAGAGAAAGCTGGACTCACCAACGTTGTTGGTGAGTCCAGGAGATGGAGATGTTTTCCTCTTCTCGTCTCTTTGGTTTCCTTTGGTATAAAGCATCACAGAACAAGCTTTACTGACGTCACATTACAGGATTTCTGGGTATTGAAGTTAACCCTCGCTGCAATTTGGAGCTGCCAAAGTGCGAAGTTGCCTACTGCAAACACACCCAAACCCAAGTTGCCTAATTACTGTAATTACCCGGAAATCATGTAACGTGATGTCAGAAAATTATTGCAGGTTGAGCCATCGGTGAGTCCAGCTTCCTCTGGGTGGAGCGTTTGCTTGCTGCTGTTTGGGAGTTTGTATTTTGCTCTTAAATTTTGATTCAGCACTTCCTGTGTGCCGCCAGTGACCATACCTGACACATTTACATTTATTTATTAGCACAAAGGAAGTGATAAAACAAAAGTATATAAAAACAAACATAGCAGGGATTGTGCAGGAGAGGTAAGAAACCCCAAAGGGCTTAGAGTAAAAACCTCCCCTCTAGGATTTACAATTTATCCTAATACTAAGGATATTTGTTTCCTTAACATAATGAGATAAAAAAAAAAGAAGAAACAAATTCATAATAATAGTAATAATAATAATAAATAAAACAAAAGTAAACACACAAACACATAACACATAAACACACATACTGAGCACATTAACTATGACACAGGTGTTTTTTCACTTAAGTACTGGCAGTGATGGACAGGTTTTGATAGAGAGGGGACTGGTATTCCAAAGTGATGGCCCTCTGTATTTTACGGCATATTTTTCCAAGAGTTGTGTGATAATAGGGAAGATGAATATCCTTTGCCTTGTCTGGTTGGATATGAATGGACATCAGAGTTCATTAAAAAGAAGTTGTGAAATACATTTGGTAAGCTGTGCTTTTGAAACGTACATTTATACATAAAGATACATGTTCGATAGATATTGATGTTGGAAATGGATAACAGATTTAATTTCTTAAACAGGGGAGCCGATGGTTCATGGTGATTTGATGCAGTTGCAAGTCTTAAAAAGTTAATTAAAGTTAAAAAAATGTTAAAGAATCTATGTGGTCTCAATTAGTGCGGATGGGATGCCTGTCTCTGTTGCATCCCCAATTTGTGATTTAAACTACGATGGGTGTGTTTTTACATGAAAATCTTGCATAGTGCAGCTTTAATTGTCAAAAGGGAAGGGAGTAAAGAGGAGAATGAGATGCATGGAGAAATAGAAATGGGGGAGTCCAGTAGATATTGGGATCTAAATGACTGAGAGGAGAGAGAGAAGAAGAAGAGAAGAGATACATAACTGTTGCGCCTGAATTACCGAAAGATCTGAGAACGAAGGAGGGGGAGCGGAAAGGAGAGAGGGGAGAAGAGATCAAGAGGGAAGGAGGAGAAAAGAGAAGTGAACTTTTGCCACCTCCTGCTCAGCGTGGTCCCTATGGGAGAGAGGGAGGAGGAGGGGAGGAGGAAAGGAAGAGGAGAGGTGAACTTTTGCACCTGGCTGAACCTTTTTTGCTGCATCCCACTGGGAGAGAGAGAGAGAGAGAGAGGGAAGAGACAGAGGGAGGAAGGAAGGGAAGGGAGGAGGACAAGAACACTGGTGTGTGCCAGCTGGAACAGAGAGGTAGAATGGAAGACAGAGAGGAAGGGAGGAGAATGAGCAAAAGAGGAGAGGAGGTGTAAAGGAACTTTTGCACCCGAACAAGTGAGGGGAAGGGAGGGAATGAAAAAGGAGAGGAGGGACAGAAGAAGAAGAGAGGAGGTGAACTTTTGCACCTGTTTATGCGAGCTTAGCATCTCCCGCTGGGAGAGGGACAGACGCAAACACAAGGACAATCAAGTTTAGCTGTATTTATAAAGGAAATACAAAAAAATATATATATTTTTAACACCCAATGGCCCAAATGTGATCTTCTAAAGTCTCTCTGAACAGAAAGAAGACACATGGGATCTGATATTTCCCAGTTTAGAAGAACAGATCTACACCACAAATAGTTAAATCTCAAATCCATCACGCTTTCCTCCTCCTGGTTTCCTTTCTCACTTCTTCCTCCCTCCCTCCCTCCCTCCCTCTGCGTGTCTCAGAGTGTGTGTGTGTGTGTGTGTGTGTGTGTGTCCATCCCTCCTGACCTTGTGTGTCCCATCCTCGTTATTTAAATCCTTAAATACCTAAACCCCCACGAGTCCCCCGGGAGCCAGACTCCATTCTGCTCCACAAAATCTCATCAACGGACACCGAGAGCGAGTTTGGTCCGTGTGTGTGTGTGTGTGTGTGTGTGTGTGTGTGTGTGTGAGAGAGAGAGAGAGAACAGGATGAGTGTGTGTGTGTGTGTGTGTGTGTGTGTGTGTCTGTGTGTGTTCCTGAGTGTGTGAGAGAGACAGTGTATGTGTGTATGTGTGTGTGTGTGAGTAAGAGCGCTCCCACCGAAATCTTATCACACACTCAGGTTTGTTTTCCTGCGTGTGTATCTTTGCACATAAGTGTGTGTGTGTGTGTGTGTGTGTGAGTGACTGATAGACTCTGAAACTCTCTAGATTTCACTACTGTGTGTTTGAAAACATTCGACTGTGTCATGCCTATGTGTGCACTCACACTCCATTCAGATCATATCTCAAATCCCTTTGTGGTGCGTCTGTGTGCTGCATCCTCCTCCTTCCGAGCCACATCATTACTATTCATGGCAAAGAAATTTACCATGCAGCAGTTTTCACACGGTCACCCAATCTCCAGCTCACACCCTGTCTTTGCTGTCTCACCTGCGGGCAGAAAATGCCTCGCTGTTTTGTTTCTGAATGGTAATTCCAGTGTGTATGCGTGTGTGTGTGTGTGTGTGTATGTGTGTCCATGTGCTGTTTCATAGCATTTTCCAAGTTTCACAGAGGAATGCTACAGAATTGTACATGATGTGTATACTGATTAAACTTCAGTACAGCTGTTCTCATATTGTAATCTACACAAGTGCAAACACACACAGACACACACACACACACACACACAGATGTAAAAATGTGCCGGCCTATTTCGGTGAATGCAGCAGTGTTTCTAGATCTTATGTCTTAATCAATAACAACGCTTATTATTGACACATGAATGACTATAATCAGCGTGTTGCTCTGTTTGTGCAATAATGTTATGTGATATAGTGGTTATAGTAATAGTGTTTCATCCTCAGCTATTGCTTATTTGGATGGATGTGACATCTTTCTAATGGCAAACGTCTCTTCAAATAGCGAGCTATCAGTGTGGCTCATGCAGGTGATTATAATTGATGTGTGTTATGCAAAGAATTAATTAGCGCTGGAAAATAAGATGTTGATAGTAGTAAATGAAGATTTAAATAAAAGCAACAGCTCATTTGCTAGTGATCATTTTATTTAATCCTCAACTATTGCTTATCTGGGATGGATGTGACATCTTTCTGATGGCAAAAGTCTCTTCAATAACTATACAGTATATTGTGAAGAAAATCCACTTCATAAATTGACTGTATTGGAGCTGCAGGAAGATTAACGCACATTTTACCTCAAGCCTGAAAGATCCTGCTCTGTGTTCAGTGTTGGTGTGATGTGTTACTCAGTGCTGGGAGAGGTGATACTACTTTAACGCATCACTGAGTAGTGTAACAAATCACTATTTCAATTTCAGCAACAGTATTACAGTTACAATCAGGTAAAAGTTGTTACTTTTTATCACCCCCTTTTAATTATCAGATTATCCAAAAAACTATATCCCACCCCATCTCCTGATTTGTTTTTTACCTTGTGTATCTTGTTTTATGTTTGTTTTATACCTAGTTATCTTCAAGCTATCCTACAGTACATGCAAACCGGCAGAAACATTTCCCACTACTTTGATTTCAGTGAGCAAAAATATCGCAAATAAGGCATTCGGTTACTCTGATCTTCCACACAGAAACCCAGAAGCCAGGCAGTTGATTTATCAGGATTTTTGCTCACGGTGGATGGATCGCGAGAATGCAATTGCTAATTTTGCAAGTGTAACATAAAGTCAATATAATGAGTAGTGTAATAAATTACTTCTCCCCGGTAATAATAATCACTTTTTTGAGTAACAAGCCCAACACTGTCTGTATTGTTCTAAGTTTCAGTGCAGAAGCTGTTGTTCTATAACACCTAGTGCACTTCAGCATTCTGGGGGAAGAAAAACAAAACAGGAAGGCACAAATCAGCAGATTGAAAGAAGGCAGAGTGGAAAAAAAAACAACACTTGGAGTCATTTAGAGTTGTATTTTTCAGCCTCGCTAGGTGCAACGTAAGCTGGACAAATTTCCTCCTCCTTCCACTTTCAAAACTTTTTTTTTTTTTTCCGCTCATGGCCTAAATGAGTTGATTTAGTTTCTAACCCAGCAGCCCGTTAAAACACACTAGTGCCCGCCGGAAACAAGCTTGTAACCCATTTGGAGTCCCAGCTCATAGTTTAGGAGTCGTGCCAAACAGGCAGCTGCCAGCTCACCTCTGCTAACACCGAACTAATACGCAGCCCAGGCTAAGCACTGCTGCAGCCAAGGAGAAGAGGTAATATGTGTTATCCATTACTGAATTAACAGCTATTAACAGAAGCAGCTGCATGCCGCCTTCTTTTCTCTCTCTCCCGCTGTTCTCTCACTTTCATAGCCGATTTGTATCTCCTATCTCTCTTGCTACAACTTCTCACCTTCCCCTCACACTTCTTCTCTTTCCTTTTCTCTCTTTCACCCTTCCCCTCTCTCTCTCTCTCTCTCTCTCTCTTTATGTCTCTCTGCCTCTCGCTCCCTGTCAAGATAATTACAGTTCATTCTGTGGCAGTGTGTAGGGGGATCCCAGGCTGGCTGAAGCCTGATTAGTTTTTAATCATGAAGTGGCACTTGAGTAAACAGGGAAATATTCCTCCCGTCACTCCGAGGAGAAGAGATGTGTGTGTGTGAAATAGTTTGTGTACAAGCTGGATGGATGTCCTTGGGTGCACTACAAACAGACAGACAGTAAGTTAATTAATCAGTCAGGAAGCCAGTCAGTAATGCAGTTATTCATTCAGTCTGCCAGTGAGTCAGTAAGTTGGTTAGATGTGCGTGGAATGTGTTTTTGTACTGGCCGGATGTCCTTGAATGCACCGCAAACGGATACACAGCAAGCAACCGCTCACACAGTAAATTAATCCATCAGTCACTCAGTAAGTTAATTAGTGAGACGGAAAGTTAGCCATTCGGTCAGTTATTCGGTGAGTCGGCCGATCCGTTAAACAGCCAGTTAGCTGATGTCTGTCTGCTAGTCTGATCTGGACAGTAGATGGCAGCGTGCTCCGTATCCCAGCAAGCATCGGTGGGATGGCGGCGTGATGGAGGTGGCCGAGTTCAACGCCAACGCCAACCTAAAGACGCAAAACATTTTTCATGGTACAGTAAAAAATATATGGGTTTGGAAGCTGTTTTGAACTCATCAGAAAGATATTTAGGTCTCCCGGATTTCACAAAACAATGCAGTTGGCAGCGCTGGACGACTCTGGAAGTCATCTTATTGTTTATTGTTTATTGTTTATTGTTTATTGTGGATTCCCATCAGTCGACACACAAGTCAAGCAACAGACTAGTCTTCCTGGGGTCCATTTAAAATACCAATACAAGACAGTCAAAGTTAAACATGTATAGAAAATTGTCAGGAATCCAGCCGGGGTCCGGTGATTATTTCTCTCTATGCATATTCATCAGTTCATTTTGTGTTAGCCTTTTGTCTGCTTGGTTTGCCTGTCTTCTTTCCTGCTCCTTAACTGCTCCGCCTTGTCTCCGCCTCCTCTGCACATGTACCAGCCAATCTTCTAAGCATACCTCTCTCCACTTCTCATTAGCTGGATAGTGTATATATACCTAAATGTTAGTCAGTCTTTGCCAGTTCGCCCCAGTGATTTATCCTGTGTGTCGTTCCAGCCTGTGTCCTGTTTCCTGAAAGCCCGAAACTTGTTATGACACTTTTGCCTGCCTTGTGGATTCTGTCTCAGTTCTTTGTACTGTTGCCTGGCTTGTTTGGATTCTCTGCTTTTGACTTGGATTTGGACTTTGGTTTTTGGCTAAGTACGTAAAGACAGTTTCACTTTTATCCCTGCCTCTGCCTGGTGTGTTCCGCTTTTGGGTCCTAACTACAAACCTGACAGAAAATGTTGAGTACCAATAACAACATGACAACAAGTTACTACCATAATTACAAGAAAATAGTAATAATGTGATGTACTGAGTATTTCAAACTGTGAGAGAACAATTCATTGAAATCACGTTACACTGAATACAACACAGAACTCTAAACTAAAAGCCCAGTTCACAAATTTCAAAATGCAGCAGATTATTACAATGGCAGGAGTTTCGATAACTGTGCGATGATAAAGGAGGTGCAGACTAAAAAAAGTGATTTTACGTTTTAAATTCTTCCTTCCCAGGAATGTCTCGAGGATTCAGGGGAAGTGTGTTCCATAAAGAAAAAGCTCTGTATAATACAGTCTTTTCCATCTGAAGTTTCATTTTGACATCAAAATGTTTACTGGGAGATGTCGGCTTGCAGTTTGTCACTCAAACTCCGAGAACAAACAACAAACAACCTTGAAAGTGTGAAATGAAACAAGCAAACAGAAAAGATTTAACCCAGCAGGATTCAATCAAGCAGAAATAACTAACTGTCATCAATGAATCAGATTAGGTCTGGTTAGGTCATTTATTTAGTCATATTTGAGAAAAATCTAATTTAATTGAAGATAATCTCTGTTGCAGCTAAAAAAAAAAAACCTTCTTTTCCATGGCAGCTACGCCTGCAGCCTCTCCTTCTTAGTAACTACTTGGTATGTGTTCAGCCCTTATGAAGATACATTTGTCAAAAAAAGTTTTAACTGAATACTTTGAAATCTCTCAAAATCATGATTTGCAAGCCAAAAGTATCTTCTGTAAATCCAGAAATGGGATTGTAAACCATGTTTTGCAAGTACAGCCCTCAGTTTTAATGCAATTACAAACCTCCATACAGCCCAAGTCTACACCACTGCAGCCATAAACATTACTATCCCAACACATCCCGTCCCAACAAGTGTACGAATGTCATGAGAAATACACTTTTTATGATGCTTATTGACAGTGTTATTGATCACACGCTATGTATTTATATTTCAGCAGCCTCATAACAGCCTAGATAATGGATCTTTAAATTAATGGATCTACAGTGGTTTTCTCTAACGTTTTAAATATGTAATTCATTTGCCTGGCTATAAATCTAGCTGTTGCTGTCGTAGTTGAACCATAGCCAGCTCGGATAAAGCTGCTCATTAAAGGGGCTTGGATTTAGTCCAATTAGGCATTGGAGAGTTTTAGTTGATTCAGTCAGACAACAGAATTTTAGTTTGGTCCAATCAGAGATCAGGGAAAGGGGGTTGAATTTGGCAAATCGGACATCAGAGTTTTTATTTGGCCCAATCAGAGATCAGAGGGGTTTAATTTGGCCCTGTCAGGCATTAGAAGTGGCTCGTTTGACAGACTTCAGAGGGATAGAGTGAAAGCCTGGATCCTGCCACATGAATTTTAATTTTCATATCTGCTCTTTTGCTATGTGACCGTTTGAATTTCGCAATTCACAGAACTGGCTGTGGTTTCCTCTGTGGAGGCATGAACCACAAATGGTTACATTCAAATGCAGTGGTCAATCAATCAATCAAAACTTTATTTATAGATTACTTTTCATACAACTGAATGCAATTCAAAGTGCTTTCCAGTGCAGTAGATAAGACAATGAAAATGACAGGTTACAGCAATAGAGACCAATGCACAGAACAGTTAGAGGTAAAACAAAAGACTAAGAATAAGACACAATATAAAATAATACAAAAAAGAGCAATAAGATTAGCAAAACACTATAAACATTACACACCTAGTTAAAAGCCAGAGTGAAAAGGTAAGTTTTGAGCTTGTGTTTAAAAATACACTCACCGAACACTTTATTAGGAACACCTGTACACCTTCATATTCATGCAATTATCCAGTCAGCCAATCATGTGGCAGCAGTGCAATGCATAAGATTATGCAGATACAGGTCAGCAGCTTCAGTTCATGTTCACATCAAACACCAGAATGGGGAAAAAATGTGATCTCAGTGACTTTGACCGCAGCATGGCTGTTGGTGCCAGACGGGCTGGTTTGAGTATTTCTGAAACTGCTGATCTCCTGGGATTTTCACACACAACAGTCTCTAGAGTTTACACAGAATGGTGCGAAAAACAAAAAACATCCAGTGAGTGGCGGTTCTGCGGACGGAAACGCCTTGTTGATGAGAGAGATCAGAGGAGGGAAGAAGGCCAGACTGGTTGGAGCTGACAGAAAGGCTTCAGTAACTCAGATAACCTCTTTACAACTGTGGTGAGCAGAAAAGCATCTCAGAACGCAACACGTCAAACCTTGAGGCGGATGTCACTTTGGTAGCCGGTTGACAGTGAGCTGAAAGCTGATACCTACCCAGTAGTAGTAAGGTGTTCCTAATAAAGTAATAAAGTGCTCGGTGAGTACATAAATATTATTCACCCTCCTCAGATCCTCTGGGAGGCTGTTCCAGCATACAGGGCCATAACTACTAAATGCCGCCTCTCCAGAGGATTTAGTCCTGGTTTTTGGTACAGCGGTGACATTTACTAGGCACCAAAATCCTTCCTTACTTTGTGTTTTTGTTGTCTGGATCAAATCTCTTTTGATTGTCTCATCAAGTTGTTGCAGTTCCATCATTTACGTTTCATTCCCGTAGACAAAAAGACAAAAATGTGTTTCTTATAATGATGCTAAGAGTGTTGACTCTGCCAGGCATGCCCTCAGGTGGGAAACAGGTTTTTCCAGGGATCAACACACCAGCCATCTCTGGCCCAAATACTGCGGCGGTTAAATCTCAGCTCTGCGGCGCACCTGCTGCACATCCTGGGAAAATATGAAGGGGGAAAAAAGAAGCGTCTTTTCATGCAAATTCTGAGAAATTGAAGGTTGCGTCTGCAATTAGTCGGGTTAAAAGCTTAGCACTGTTTGAAGCTGCCAGCTGGACTATCATTTGTCAAAGTCTGGGTCGGTACCCAAAGATGCGTCATGGATGGGAAGATTAAAATGGGACAACTCAGGAGAAATTTGTATTCACACCTACTAGCCATGCTATTTTGAAAATGGTGATGAAGATGGTAGGCTGAATGACAAACAGGAGCCTGGCAGGTCAGCAGGGTGAAAGATCAGGTTTTTTTCTGTAGATTATCCCGTAAAAACAAAGCCGGGGGTCATCGCAAATATGAAGGTTAGAAAATGACATAGAAAATGTCTGAAAATGGACTGGAGAACAACATGCTTAGGAATCATGTCTCATGCCGCCTGTTACATGTCAACAACGTTTCCTGTAGCTGCAACTCGTCACTCACAGTGAGGGTGAGGTTGGTTCTGCAAGGAGGAAGGAGCGCTCACTCTGTCTTTCTCTCTCTCTAGAACATTTACCATGTCAGAGGAGTGAAAAGAGTATTGACACACTCCTCAGATGTGTGACTGAGTGCTCTGCCCTCCATCTCTCTCTCTCTCTCCCTCTCTCTCTCTCTCTCTAGCTCCACCCGCCTCCCCTCTCCCTCCCCTCCATCTCTCTCTCATCAGATATATAGTGTTGTGACTGATTGCTGCTTTATGTGGAAAATGAAAAGCCTCATCAGGTGTCTTTTTCTTGCTGTAACCTCTTAGACAGAGGGTCAATATGTCACAGACACACACACACACACACACTCTTACACCTGTGTGTGCGGGGGTCAATATGTCACATTGTCTCCTCAGCTTGACAAAAAAGTACACACACACACACACACACAAACAGAAGCACATGCACACACATACAAAATAATTATATGCACATGCACACAAACAGAAGTGTGGACGCATAGACACACACACAGACACACACACACACACACAGACACACAGACACACACACACACAGACAAGCAAAGGCAGGCTGTCTGATGAAGAGTATTGACCTCTGGGGTCTGATGAATCAAAGTGCATCTCTCCGGGCTTGTGTGTATGTCTGTGTTTCGCTGTGTGTGTGTGTGTGTGTGTGTGTGTGTGTGTGTATGTATGTCTGTGTTTCGGTGTGTATGTGTGTGCGTGCGTGTGTGTGTGTGTGACGCTGAGCTAACAAAGGAGAGGTGACGGAGAGGGCACTTTTACACAGGAGAGACAACAGACAAAGGAATGAGACTAGAAGAAAAAGGCACCTGTGTGTGTGTGTGTGTGTGTGAGAGAGAGAGAGAGAGAGAGAGAGGGAGGGAGAGAGAGAGCGAGGCCCGTGCGTCAGTGAGTGAAGGTTATGTAAAAGCAATCAGTGGCCTGTTTAATCTTTCAGAGAGAGAGCTAGCTCATTTCCATAATCACCGTCTCTCTTTCCCCCTGATCCCCCACAATGCTTTGCAGCGGGGCCACCGGTCCGAGACAGCGAGACGGGACCGTCTGCGATCTGGCGGGACCTGCTCCTCCTCCTCCTCCTTCTCCTCCTCCTCCGCTCCCCTTTACTCGCCCCTCCCGATCTCGCCTCATAATCCTCGTGTCGAGTCTCCTGCTCTTTCCTTTGCTCTCCTCCTGTCATTTCTTACACTCACCTCTCCTGCATTAAGGTTCATTACACAGTTAATAGTGTTCCTCTGTTCCTGAAGTCAACGCTGCCTGGACCGCTGGTGATAATTCAATCTTCCGTTCGTTCCTGATCATTCACGGCAGCCCGGAGTTGGTTTTCCTCACACAGGTTAAAGCCTTGCACAATTTCAAATAAATTCCCACACACTGAGCTTCTGCATGGTTGTGTGATGGTTGTGTATATTGTTTGCATGTTCTAATGATTGAACTTTGAACTCGTTTACCATCAAACCAGTAAGACTACTGTATATATATATTGTTTCCTGTGTCTGCACATGACCAGTGTAAGGGCGATATGGACAAAATCAAATATCACAATATTTTTGACCAAATACCTCGATATCGATATTGCGACAATATTGTAGGGATGACTATTGGTGCTTTCACAAAATATTTACACAATGAGATTTTTGATAAATAATCATCAGTAATGTGGATATAATGACTAAGTGGGTAAAGGGAAATAATAGAACAGCTAGAAGTGTCTGGTAAGTTCAGAAAATTACATAACTTTACTGTAATGCAGCCTTTAAAACCAGGAAAAGACAACACTTATGCAATATCACAATATTACGATATCCAAAATCTAAGACGATATGTAGTCTCATATCACGATATCGATATAATATTGCCCAGCCCTAGTAAGGGCTGTTGCTGGAAAAAAAAGTAATAAATTACACTTCTTTAAGGGTAATTCATTACTTAACTTATTACTCCCCGAGAAAAGTAGTTAGTTACTCTACTTGTTACATTACTTTTGCATTACAGCCTAAAATGGTTGTGCTATAGGCTTACTTGCGTTCATTGGGCCAGTAAATACTGTAGACCTAAGCCCACATTACTAGCATGAGTATCTAAATAATGACAGACAAAATCTTTCTTTTAAGGTTGCTAATAAAGTCAGAGCTTACAACATTAAATTCAGACTTTTCGAGTCATACTTACCACTTTGTTGGTGAGCTCTACTTGTAATTCTGATATTTCCTGACATGACTTGAAGGCCACGTAAGACAAGGGGAATCTTTTGATAGATATTACATCAATAAAGAGGTTAAAAAGGCTAAAGAATGTAACGCAAGTAATGACCCATCTGTTAGATCAGTAACTGTAATGTGATTACTGAAATTGGAACACTAATGCCTTACTTTACGGCGTTATAGGACAAAGTAATGTGATAACACTGCACACGAGTCATTCTGATGAGGTTTTAACACAGAAACGAAATACATTTTCACCAGCAGTGCGAGAGCGCAGTGTGCCGGAGTTTATTTGAAACATTCTGCAAGACTTTGACCTCTTTGTCTCCCGCTGGCACCTGCACAAAGATAAGAATAGGTGTGCAAAGGAACTGTCTCGCCTTCCTCACATACGAATCCAGCCCACAAATTGCCTTCCTGCCTCCACTGCCAGTTCCATGAATGCTGAAATTCAAATAGTCTACAGTTACACTTCCCATTTCAATGTGACTTTTACCAGTCCAATCACGCCAGGATGCATTAAGTGACAGGTCTGGATGCACAAAAATTGGATTTTGCTCACATTGCTATTGGATTTTCAACCCCAGATATGGAAGTGGTCGGGTTCGCATTGTGATCGGACGGCTCCATACTGAAGTCTGGACTCCATCCAGCCACAGTGAGCACAGGAGTAATGTCAGGAGATGGAGAGGGAGAGCAGGGAAATGTAATGCAGACTCAGATTTAAATAAATACAGCTAGAGCATTTTCGGGCAAAGTGTGGACAGACAGCGATGATCATATACAATTCAGCTCTTAAAGTCCCCATGAAATGAACTCATATTACTTTTACTTCCTGGGAAACAGAGTGATTATTTCTTGGTGACCTCATGCTGCACTAGTAGGCGTAAATCTACATTTCTAACCAACAAAACCATCAGATTTTTTTTAACAACCCCGCCCCTCTTCACCCCTCCCATCAACACACATTGAAAAGACAAGTGTAGCTGTAGCCATAGTCACACGGTAAAATAGGAGTGGAAAATATGAGTGAAAATGAAAATGTGCAATTCATGTGGCTGCATCCAAGCTTTCCGTTTATTCCGCTAATATTTAACTGGACAAACAATCTCCTTCTCTTGCCTGGCTGGACCAAACTGAACCCCTCTGATCTCAGATTGGACCAAACGAAACCTCTGATGTCTGTTTTGCCGAATTAAAAACTCTCTGATGTTATATTGGGCCAAATTCTAACTGCTCTGATGTCTGATTGGACCAAAACCGAAATCTCTGTTATCTGACTGAATCAACTAAAAGCTCTCCAATGTCTGACTGGGCCAAAAAAAACAAAAACAAAACCTCACTGATCAACACCTGGATCCAAATAAACCCCTCTGATGTGTGGCTGGACAGGCTAAAAGGAAACCTCTGCACCATCACGGTTACACGCAACACTGACTCTGACAAAAAGAAAGATATTACAGCCGTTTGAGGTGAGATACTGTCGGCTTCACCCAGAGAGATAGAAAGAGGAGGAGGGGAGGAAAGGAGGAGAGAGAATATGAGAAGGGGGAAGAGGAGAGGAGAGGAGAGGAGAGAGACATTCTAGATTAATCTCTTTCCCCCCTCTTCCATTTAGCATCAACTGAACCCGCTCATATTTAATGCATTTTTAATGAACTGATCTTTCATTGCGAATCTAAAGCTAATTTGGTGTGTTATGAATCCTCTTTGCTGGTTAGCCATCGTGCTAAAGCTGACGGCTGCTCTGAAGTGTGTGTGTGTGTGTGTGTGTGTGTGTGTGAGGAAGAGAGATGGGTGCAGTGATATGTGTACATGTGCCGGGCTCTCTTTGTGTCCGTGTGTGTAACAGTTGTTGTGGTGTGTGTATTGGTAAGTGTGTGTGTGTGGCTCACAGATGGGCTGGATATGCAGAGTGGGCACAGAGGGGCTGGCTGAGCTACAAGCCATATCAGCCAATGGCATCATTACTCACAATTAGACCCTAAACAGATTAAAGAATAGGGCGACAACCAGCCAGCCAGCCAGTCAGATAGAAAGGAAGGGGGAAATGCTATCATTACTGGCTCTGTTTTCAACGCTGCCTGCAGCACAATATCTGCACCAGGGCTGCAGTACAGTCCAGCTCACATGATTGTGAATCCAGCACCGTGAACCCGCTTGTCTTTGCTTTCGTTTTCTTGTTTTCCGTGTGACGATTTGAATTCACATCTCTTTGGACCGGCAGTTCTCTCTTTCCTGAATTTGTCTTCACCTAGACCAGTGGTTCCCAAACTTTTTAAAGTCCTGTACCCCCTCAAACATTCAGCCTCCTGCTGTGTACCCCCTCTATCTCCACAGACGGCCAACTCTCATATGATGTTACATTTTGCCATGTTTGTAAGCCTGCTACAAAAAGGAAGTACCGGCATAACAAACATGAAGTAGGCCTATATGAAGACATGACAGTGGTATTAACAATTTTGCTCTTTAGTCAGCCTCGTAAAAAAGCCCTCTCATATTTGGTTGGTTAGGTTTAGGCATGAGGAGTGAGATGGATCAGGGTCAGAGCCAATCAGAGGCAGAGGTGGGGCGGGTCTTAGCAGAATGTGGGTGGGAAAAAAAAAACACTGCTAAAGATCATGCGACTGCCGACTGTTAATTACTGTGACTGAAGTGTTTTTTTTAAAGTGTGGGTTTATTTTTGACACAGAGAGGGTACTACAGATTTCTTTTTGGCATACCCCCGACGTAACTGCGAGTACCCCTGGGGGTACGAGTACCCCACTTTGGGAATAGCCGACCTAGACCATTGAGCTTCTCTACTTCACAGAGTTACATGTAAACAGTCTACGTTCACACTGCAAGACTTAGTGCTCAATTCGAATTTACTGCTCAGATCTGATTTTTTTGTTTGGCTGTTCACATTATTTTTTAAATGTGGCCAATATCAGATTCCTGAACTGACCCGCATGCGCAAAAGAACAATAACAAAGATGTCACACGCAGCATGCTGTGGTACGGAAGTAAACATGGAGGCCACTGAAGTCAGCGTTTACGGTTTCATTTATAAGTTGATGTGCAGTGGAAGCCGGCGAATTCATGAGCAGATGATAACGAGGATGAGGAGAAAGACAGCCAAATTTTTAATTACGGCTTTTTGTGGAGCAATGGCTGCTATTTCTGTACGGAGGTGTGTGTGGAGATGCGGAGTCGGAGCCAGGAGCGGTGGGATCGTGACGTGAATGGCTTCACTGAAACAGATTTCATCCAAAATTTCACCCCAAATACTTATGAGGCCTAACACCTCACTGTCCCTCCACTGACTCCCTCCATCGCAGCTGTCCTCCATGTTTGTATTCACCGAGTGACTCCCACCACCGCAGAATTGTGACGAATGTCGATCTAGTCGCATGAATTCCCGTATGACTGTTCAGACTGAGGTCGCATTGCAACAAAATCAGACCTGTATGTATCTGATTTAGGACCACATGTGAAAGTGGCCCAAATCAGAATTAAAAAGATCAGATTCCATTTGATTTGTGCTGTTCACAAATCAAACAGATCTGAGTCACATATGAGCAAAAAAATCAAATTTGGGCCACTTTTGGAAGACATTATTATTACCAGGGGGAGGTTGGTAACATGGATTTGCCCATGCACATTGGTAATTTCAGTCAATCATCCAGTCAACCAGGAAAATAACTTACTGGGGGAATGCCGTAAGGTACCTGCAACACAACGCCACCCACAGTACAGCAAAACAGGCAAAACTCTGTTCAAGAGGCTCCATATTGTGTAAAGACCGATGCTGCTCCACCCTGCCACTGGTTAGACAGCCGTTGTAATGGAGATGCCGGGTGCACAGGTCGTTATGTGAAACACCAGATGTTGATCCGGACGCAATTAAAATTACCCCAGCGGTAACCCAAAATACTGTAAGTAATTTGGGAATTTTTACCGGGGGGAGCCAGAGAATTTACTGAGGGACGGTGGAAATCCAGGAACATGCAACAAGTCAGTGGAAGGAAACGAACAGAGTGAGATGGATGCAATTTTGCTCTAAGCTACACAAATTGAGGCGGAAATGTTCAATTTGAGCAAGAAATTTTCCCATGTAGTAAAGAAAAAGCCAAACAGCTTTAAGCAGGACCCTGTATTTACTTATATTTTGGTATTTCCAAAGAAAAGACAGACCCAAAAGGATTAAAATGCAAGCATGATGAAATAAAGAAAGAAAAAAAAAACATAACACTGAAGCAGAGTTTCAAGTAATCTACATTGTTTCATCATTCCTCACCTTCAAAAGCAGAAGTCAAGAAAGATATGAACCAAAACCGCTAGTGATAACAGTTGTGACTGTAAACCAGGCTGGTTTCTGTTGTGTCAGGTGATGTCATCAAACGTGCTTCCATGTCGTCACGCCAACTTCACTTTCTTAAGTGATCAAACTCATGCAAGTAATGAATGGTAACCAGGTATGGGCCATATATTGCCCAGTCTAGAGTGCTTGATGTCTACATGCTCAAACCACTGCCTGTCCCATGACTTGCAAAATTCAAATGATGTCATGGTTAGAAAATGAATGAAAACAAAAAGGCCTGACTCTTGGGATTAGACCCAGGATAATACTGAATTTATTTTTTGTAGCTCCCATAAAGGCCGTAAAGCTTTTATGGTATTGGGTAGAAGATGGGGTTTTTCATTCAGAGCAGGCGTCAATACACTTTCAATTCAATCTTTGTTGTTGTTGACTGTTGATGGTGTGAAAACGTTGTCATATGCAACCTATTAAAAAATGATTGCAAGTGAATGCTCTGCCTGCAGCAAAGGAATGATTTTGATTATTGTCATCATTATTCTCCCTGTTGCGTTTTCTTTGATTCTATATCTGCACATCCAACCAAACTTAAAGAACTGAAAGAGTGCGTTTCAAGCAATGTCACTGATATTAAAACATTTCTTTGAGTAGAGAAAGAGCTGCATGAATATTTGGACATCAACATATTTTCTGTTGTTCTGGCTTCAAACCAGGGGTGACATTTTGTTATTTGTTTGGCCTTTAGCGTGAGCAAATGAAAAGTTTAATTCCAAAACAGTGATATATCCACTTCCAAAAACAAATGAATAATCAACTGAAGTTCATCAGTCAATATATCTAAAATATTGAGGATCCTTTCTGTAAAAATGCAGCCATTTTGAGAAGAAAGGACTCAAATTGTCAAATTTACAGTAAATCGGACGTGACATGAACCTTGAATATGTGTGTCAGATTCAGAAATCAAAACGTAATTAAACACGGTTTCTTTTGCTAATGACTGAGAATTAATGTTCAGTCATTTCTCCTTTATGGTGGACATGTCAACCTTCACATGTCAAAAGGTTTTCACTATTTGAGCTTTGAGGCAGGTCCATTTTCTGGTGTTGACTCAAAGGAAAGGGAACCGGATCATTTGATTCCAAGTGAGTAATCTTCTGTCTTTTGATTACACACCGCACACGACTCGCCCTCCCAGAGGTGATCGGGGAAGAACCGGGTATCTTTTAATTCAGTCAATTCAGGAAATGGGATTTTCCTCAGAGGTCAAACACAGTGGCTGCAGTGTTTTCTCTGTAATTGTATGTAGTAGTGGTGCTTTTTTTTAAATTTTGCTTCCATTCCCGTTCATGGTTCTAGTTCACGTTTTGTGCACAAAATACTTTGCTTTTCATACTTAATTATCATAAAACCTTAATTAGGCTTACTCTTCTTGTTTGGAGGGGAATTGGGCCAAATTATACTGTTCTTTTCAATTTCACAGTCATTTTAATTCCACATTATCTCAAGCGGTGGTGATAATTTAACCTCTGCTGAATGGAGACATAGGACACACTCATATCTTTGTGATATCCGGCCTATTAAGAAATCATTGAGATGCTATCATCAGAAAATCAAATGCACTTTCTCTGTCCACCGGGCTCAGATGAAGGGTTTCATTCCAAAGCGCTATCTATCCATTTTGGGGGGAAAACCTGCTGCTTCTGCTTCATTATTATTCATGAGTCAAAATGTCAAAACGCATATGATTCTTTCCACAAAACAGGACTATTTTGTGAGCAAAGGTTTCGGATTAAGACTCAGGATGTGCTGTACTTTCATGCCAGCATTCATTTTGTAAGTGTAGGTGCCTGTATATATATTTTTTTTTCTTCCAATTGGTGGACTTTGAATTTAAACTTTTCGTATCACTCATAGCACTTTTTTCTGCTCTTGTTTTACTGATTCCACCAGTCACTTTGTTTCCAGTCAGGTTTTGCTAAGCGAACCTTTGAAAACTCAACAATCTCAAAATGTGAAAATCTACGTAATTATTAATTCGCAAAATACGGCTATTTTCCGAATTACCTCTTTATTGACACGCCAACAAATCCACCTCAAGCAAATGTAAAAACGTTTTTGCGATTTATTTATTTTTATTTTATTTTGAATTTTATTTGATAGGGACAATGCAATTTAACATAGTTCCAATACAGAGCATGTGATGTGCTGCACAGAGAGTTTATAGCTATTGCTCTAGCTATAGCCCCTAGTTGGGCTTTTACATGTACAGTGTAATTAAAATATACAGCTTTCAGTATCATAAAACCAAAATACACTACAGATATGGAAATACAATAAAATAGACATACCACAATACACACACCACAGTACACCGATACACATACACCATACATCAATAGTAATTTAGAGTACAATTAGCTAAAAATGAGTACAGCTCTGGTTTGCTTTTAGCACTTAACATTTGTTGTAAAAGATTTTATATCTGGAATTAATTTGATTTCAGTTGGTAATGTGTTCCAGAGTTGACAGCCCTTTATGGAGAAAGCTGATTGTCCAAATTTTATTATATATATATATATACTGTATATAGATATTTGGGGATTTTTTGTCAAAATTTGGTGTTTCCATTCAGGTTATTCCCATTTGGAACTTAAAAATGGACAAAAAGAAAACGTGTGAATCGTCTCTTTCTTCTCTCTCTCTCCTATCCTTCTTGTCACTCTCCACTGTAAACTTTATAACCAAGCCCAAAAAAAAGAAAGAAAAGGGACTTGTTCCTTCAGTTTGAGGGATTAATCGAACACGTGGCGACGTCTCTAGAGGTGTTGGTGTGACAGGTTAATTTGAGGTGCCTAATTGAAGCTTCAGGCACAGAGTAACAGCAGTTAACACATCGCTAATTGATTTGTCACAGAAAGCAACTCCAGAACGGATAGAAAACACGTTCAGTATGGGAAAACTTGACTTGGGACTGCCATACGCATGGAAATGAGTTTGTGTTTAGAAGTTGGTTGTGTTTTGATTTCCGTGTCATGCACTCTGTTTAGACAAATCCACACATCACGTTGCAGTTTGTCTTCAAAAAACATGTTCCTGAACTGAAGTATCATACAAAGTTCACTGCTGTTTTTCCCAGGCTTTATTGATAAAGTGTGCCACATACATCAAATAAACATTTTCTGAAACTTACCTCAAATTAATAAAATCAGCAGAGTAATTTTACCATAAAGTACATTTCTAAGATTGTCATATACAAAAGGTCAATAAAACATGAAATTAATTATATTTTAGTATATATATATTATAGTTTTCCCAAATCAAAGACAGATTTTGTCCTCCTCTGGTTATCATTACAGACAAATGCTAAGATGGAGGAAAAGCATCTAGCCACTTATTTTATTTTTTATTTTTTTTAAATGGACAGATTACACATGATGCAGATGAAGCCCAAATCCTCCATTGCAATATGATGCTCCTGGTTGGAACCATTCTCTCTCTACTGGCTTTGTCTAAAATTGTATAGATTTAATTAACATTGTTCACTCTTAAACTGATTTTGGCTTACATTCACTGTTAAATATTTCAAAAATACAAGTGATTACTTGATAATCTAATATGTAACTTTCCTAAATAACAGGCCTTAGTCACTTAACAACTTCAACAATAAACCCTAGTGAGTTTCACTTTCATGCCAGCGATCATTTTGTTGAAGTGGAGCCCAGGAAGAAAAGCTGTTACCTTGAGTAATGGCTAATGGGGATTCGAATACATGAATAAACAGATGAAGTGGGTGTAACATGTTTGAAATATCTGAAGTCTGTTTTTGGAATGACATTTTTCAAATATTGAAGTAAATCATCTGAGTATTTGAGTTGTCATGAGTCAAGAAGTTATGTGAACATACTTAAAATTTATATGGCCAAATAAATACTAGACTGGAGCTTTAAAACTAGAAAGGCCAATGGATTTGGGATTTTAGAGAAGGCTGACAAGCCATCAATTTAGGGAGGAAAATATAACTACTATTTTCTTGTGTGAGTTTGGAAATCTAACAACACTGGGTTGCACAGAAAGTGGAAAAGTCAGAGTGACATTTTGAATGCTGAGATATTTTAATTTTTAAATTCAAAGCAGAAGCCAGTTGACAGTGGCTTCGCCTTTCTAGTGTTCAGAGTGACTTTGAGACTGTGATTTGTATGGAAATGACTTCCTGTTTAGAAGTTCCTTATCGGTTCAGTCGGAGCTCCTAAGACACAGATAAACAGTTTAGTCAGACATTTGGGATCCAGATTAGGGACTGTTTAGCTCACCTTGTTTGATGACATATTTTCCATAACACCTCGAGAGCTCTCTAATTCATTTGTCATCAGTACGGTGTGTCTAGCACAAACCTGTCATGCTGAAAGAAGGAAGCAAGGTAGTCCAAAGAAAGTTCTGATATCTGAAAATGAATGAGGCTGTGTATGCTCATTTAAACATGCCTATCTCTGTTTCACGCACCTGTATATATTGCAAAATGAACTTGAATTTGAACGCAGGTGAACATGCCTTGCAATTAGTTCATCTTGCGAACGCAGCCAGCAGTCATTGTTCTATAAATAAATCCAGTGCAGCTATGGTTGAATGAGTTACTTGCATATTTTAGCAGACTATATTATCTATAGGATATGAATCCTGTGTTTAATGTAAAACACCTTGAGGTTAATAATGCATCTTGCTTTCCTCACATCTCAGTTTACAAGTTTCTGCACACTACCAATAATTGGCCTCTTAATTTAACGCTGAACCTTACGCCTGTCCATTTTCCTTTAAGATTAAACTAATTTGGAAGAATGTCATCAACACCATTAATATATTTAGGCCACTTCATGTGAATTAAAGTAATTAGACAGCACGCACACAGCGCACCGTGGGGGTTTAAACCTGTAATACCTCGGATTAACCAGCAGGTAATGTGCGTAAATCAAATGTCACCTGACACAGAGCTAGGAGCGTTTCCACTTCAGGTTGAGGTTTTATAAATAACTACTTTGTCCTGATTTTTTTACACGAGCCACTGGGTTTAGGCCAAACATGGTCATAAAACTTTTCTGTGAATGAGGCCATATAAGGGTTGGAAACAAATTTGAGATGCAAATGAGGGATTTTAACCAAACTCAATTTTGGTGTCAAACTAAACACCTTTTAATCACCTAATTGTCTCACTGTGTGTTTGTCTGTGTGCCTAAAGAGTAATAATGATAACTTAAGAGGAAAGAGACAGGAGCAAAAGATATGAGATGACTTCATTTTCTCCTTTCCTCTCCTCATCCTTGCCTTCTTCTCTCCTGTATTTACTTTCCTCACCTCCTCTCTCCTACCCGCTATCGTCCATCCTCACACATTTTTTCTCCTCTTCCCATTTTCTCCTCTCCTGTATTTCTTCCCTTCTGTCCTCCTGTCTGCCCTCCTTTCCTCTCCTCCATTGTCTGTCCTCTGCATTTTCTCCTCTCCTCTTCTCATTCTCTCCTCTCCCTCTCCTCCTCCTCCTCCTCTCCTGACAGAGCTATGAATAACAATTAGAGGATATACAAGTCACAGAGAAACCGTTTAAAAGTTTGAAATCACTTCTCTGTAAAGTATCGGCCTGTTTCAGCCCGGGGAAGGCAGAGACGGGGAGGGGTTACGGCTAAAAACTGAGTCCTCTGCTGAGAAAAGGGGGAAATTATTATTTCTGCTCCGACCCGCTGTCTGCCATTCCTCAGTAAAGAGGAGATTATTTATCAGGCGTTCCTGTCTGGTGCCCAGAGAGTTCTAGTTATCATGTGAGAGGCGCTCCAACAGCAACACAAAGAACCCCCTCTGATTGTTGTCGTCATGCCGCTGTGGCTTTAATAACAAGCCGGTAACAAAGAAACATCTTTGGCTTGTTGCTTATTAAACAAGCTGCTCTGACAACGCTCTTCAAGCTGAGGTGCAGGAGCCTTATTTTATTTGGAGGATGGGATCTGTTGCGCGGTGGCACACCTCCCGACAAGCGAGGAGAATAAATTAGCTTTAAATCAAGTTTGGAAAGTAATGTGTTATTGGCAAGGCTGGGTGGGTTTCTTTCAAAATGTAATCTGATAGAGATTACTGAGTGCTCACAAGCAGTGACATAATCCAATGGATTACTCAACAGCAACTAATTACAACTTCAGCTCCAAGAGTTGCATTACTTTGCCTCCAAAATGGATAGAATGTTAAATAAAAACAAATAAACTACAAGCATATTGCAATATAAATAGCTTTATTATCAACATCTCCACAACTATTATTTCATTATGTGCAAAATTATGTTCGTATTTATTGTGATCTATAATCACTTAAGTCCTTTTTTTAAAAGTTTAGTTATCCAACAAATAATATGATTATATTTGTCGTCACATCTGTCTAATACGTTCCACTTCTCATCCCTCATTATTGGGGTGAAAGGTCAACAAAATGGCTGCCTCCTGGTTTGACATCACTGTCCGGCCCACAATGCAAAGCGTCGACACCGAAACTCCTGCTCCACGCTTTCAGAGGAATGGGACCTGAAGACATTAAAACCATGGAACTGCCATAATTAATAAACAGGGATATATTTTACCCACTTACAAGGATTGAACAGAACAAAGTCAAATAGAATAGATTAGATTAGTTCACAGTAGAGGACAGTAGAACGGAACAGACAGGAACAGAATGCAACAAAATGATCAGAATAAGCAGAAGTACGGTGATGAAACTCATCCCTCCTCTGCTTTCCGAACACCCCCCACCCCCACCCGCCCCCCACCCTATAGTTGAACCCCTCTCCACCAACCAATTTCCACCACAGTCACCTATGTCCCCTGCACTGCGTCGCGCTGGCTAATTGAAATTGGCACATTTAATTTCGCCCCACAGCCAGCTTCATTCCAGTGATGGATGGCCGTGGATGAGTGTAATTGAACTTTGGAGAAAAGAGGAAGGAAGCAGAGGAGGAGACATCAATTAGCATAACCTGCCTGGCCACTTCATTTATCAGCAGGCACCGAGGGCCCGGAATAGAATAGAATAGAATAGAATAGAATGGAATAGAATAGAATAAGCAGATAACTATGAGCATAACCTAACTCGCCACTTCATTTAACAGCAGGCACCGAGGGTTCGGAATAGAATAGAGTAGAATAGAATAGAATAAGCAGATAACTATGAGCATAACCTAACTCGCCACTTCATTTATGAGCACGGACCGAGGGGTTGGAATAGAATAGAATAGAACAGAATAGAATAAGCAGATAACTATGAGCATAACCTAACTCGCCACTTCATTTATCAGCAGGCACTGAGGGCCCGGAATAGAATAGAATAGAATAGGCAGAAAACAATGAGCATAACCTTACTCGCCACTTCATTTATGAGCACGGACCGAGGGGTTGGAATAGAATAGAATAGAATAGAATAGAATGAGCATAACCTGCCTGGCCGCTATATTTATGAGCAAGGACCGAGGGCTTGGAATGGAATAGAATAGAATAGAATAAAGTGCATACAATAGAATATAATAGGCAATTAGTCAATTAGCATAACCCTACTGGTCACTTGATTTATCAGTGCAAGAGAGAATAGAATAGAGTAGAACAGAACTGAATAGAATAGAAAGACAACAATTAGTATAACCTGACTGGCCACTTCATTTATCAGCAAGGACCAAAGACTTGAAATGGAACAAAATAGAATTCAATACAATTAGTCAATTAGCATAATCGGACTGGCTACTTCATTTATCAGCATGTGAGATAACAGAATGGAATGGAATAGAATACAGTAGAAAACAGAATACAATACATTACAGTACTCACATCAGTTAACATCACCTGACTCCATTTCATTTCTCAGGAGCAGAGACAAGAGAGGCTGTGCTGTCTTTTTTTTTTCCCTCTTCTTAAAACGTACTACCTGTCTTTTTGACGTTCAATCATTTCTTTGCTTTCTTTTACATTAATTCTTATTTTCCATGCGTTGATTCCTGTCAAGCCTCTGCGTCTCTGATGCCTCCATCTGTTTTCATAACGTCTCATTTCCCTTTTTTCATTCCTTATTTTTTTTTACTTTACAAGTGTTTACTGCCGTCAGATTGCACTGCGACACCACTGTATATATATTTTTCTCAGCTTTCATAACACCTCATATTCTCTTTCTGTTTAATATAATTTATTTATTTATTTTTCAGGACTTGATTCCCAGTGTGCTTGTGCCTCGCCGATGTTCCCTCAGCCTTCAGTGTCTTCCAGAGTCGGGCTGATATTGTTTCATAACTGGCAGCAGGCTGTATTCTACCTGTCAGCTCTGGTTAGGCTGCACCAACAACAGATACAGGTCTGTGTGTGTGTGTGTCAGCTCTGTTTTCCCTACACTAACAAGAAAGAGCAGGCAGGTGCTTATAAGACAATATACAGTTCAGTGTGTGTGCGTGTTTCTCCGTTCAGTTTTCACTTCATCTTAATTCCATTCTCAACATGTCACTTTGTGTGTAGTTTCATGTGATAGCACAGAGGATTCAGCAAAATGATGGAAAACAACCATATAGGATTCTGCACATAGACTTAAACACAAAAAAAAAAACATATGGAGGGTTTCATTTCAAAACGCTATATATCCATTTTGGACAACAACAAAAAATTGCACCGAACTGTAAATATGATTCTACCTACAGAAACAAACAAGAAAAAAACAAACAAGAAAAAACAAAAAAAAACACAGGTCTTAAATATACTATAAGGATGACTATAACTATACAAATATTTAAACTGTAAATATAAATGTCTGTGTTCTCACTACAACCATAACTATATAAACATCCAATACGATACCTATAACTATATTTTTGGTTCGATCTCAGAGCGAATATTTGGATGCAGAGACAATGATAAAACATTTTCAACCAATCAAATACAAGTTCAAAGAAAGAAGGGGGCGGAGCATTCAATAACTCACTGCACTGATGCTTCGTTTGCTGAGGAACTTATCACAGGTATCGCTGTAGTGTGAATGCTTGAGCAACAATGTATAGTTACAGTTTATAGTTATCGTTCTAGATGTGAATGGGCCTTTAAGATTAATTATCTATACATGAATGAATGAATGAATGAAATTTTATTATTGTCAGACACCATAAATTCAAACAAGCCAGGACCAGAGTACAGTGTCAAACAACAGAGAAAGAAAATAAAGAAACTAAAGCATATTTCACCTTCAGATCTTCAGACCATCACTGAGGAGGGCAGAACTCCTAAATCACTGACAGAAGCTTACTATATGTTACTGAAAAATCAAAATAAATATTAATTACACAATCTATCTTGCCTTCTTTTCCAGGCTTTTGAGATAAAGTTAGCAAACTCAAACACATCAAAATTAAACAGCCGTTCCAGTTTTTGCTCATCTGAACATCAGAATATTTCAGGGTTTTGTCGAACGATTTCATGGAACAGTAACTCTCTTAAGTCATAATTTGTACAGAACAAGAGGAAACGGTACTCACTTTCCACTTCACCCAAATCACACAGTCTGTTTTCCTCCGGGATATTTTCGAATCGACCAACCTCAGTGGCCAGAGGAAGAATACCAGCTCTCAACTGTGCAACCAAAGATCTTTGGCTTCTAGATAAACGAGATATAACATATAATTCAGGGCCAAAATTCTGTTTGATATGCACATATGTCCTTAATTTGATATTTTGTGTGTATTGTCCCTGTATTACGTTTTTCACTCTCAGATTAACTGATTGAGCTTTTGACACAAAGACTGTTAGGAAGAGACAGGAAAACAAAAAAAAAAACATCTGCTTTCATCATGATTATAAAGTAACTTCCATATTCACAAGAGACATAGCCTATATATGAATATCTCACACACATGCATACACACACACACACACACACACATCCCATATAATATGGAAACCATGCAGAGAAAGTTCCGTAGACTCAGGAAGTGCTCTACAACAAACACTGTTTGAAGAATGTTTACAAAGCTTCCGGGCAAAACACAACTTCCACCCTTCTTCTCGCTGTTTCTCCGTCTTTCTCGCTCACTATCTCTTCCTGCTCCAACCCTCTCGTCTTTTGTTTTCCCATCCCCTCTCTCGTTCTCCTTCGCTCTCCCTTCTCCATCTCCTGTTCTCCTCTCCTCCCTTCTTTCCCTATAGCTTTCCTTCCCCACCTCTCTCTCTCTCTTCCTCCCACTCCGTCTCTCCTCTAGCTAATTAGATCAAGACATATAGCGGCTGTGTGACAGTATTCTCCATAGAGCGGAGGGGCGATATGAATAATTGAGAAGCTATTATCCCGCTATTACACCCCGAACAGAGCCACGGGGTTGGCTGACACGGATAATTCCACAACAACCACCGTCATTTGTCATCGTTTGCGTCCGCCGCTAATGAATAAGAGGACATCTGTTTTCTTTCTTTTTTTTAAAATTACATTATTAAATTAAATAAATTATTAAGGTTAGCGGTATGAGTATTACTAATATTTTATGATACCTTATGTTGCAATACAATGGTGTCTGCCTCTGGACAAGCCGCTGAAATTTGGTTAATTGTGCTAAATGTGTAATTTTAAGGTTCTGGTTTTGCTTCTTAATATTAACCCCCAGGAAACCAAACTAGATGGTAGAAACTTTGTCCCGTATAATGCAACAAAACTTCTGTCACAACCTTATTTCCCGTCACGTTAGCCGTGTATGCCACCATTGTTGTTTGGCTAATGCTAGCTAGCGGCGTTTCCTCACTGAATTGTTCTCTGGGAACACAAATGTTTAGAAAAATGCAAATAAGTCCACCACGCCACGGTCAACTGACTGTGAAACAGTAAAATTGCTAACTTTTGTAATGGAAAATTATATCATATGCTTATAATTTTGATAGGTACTTTCCTAAGTTGATTTTAGCTTATCAAACCTATCTCTGTGACCGGGACATGACCCTAGCCAAAAGGGAAACTTCTGCTATCATACTTAGACTTCTGTTATCATATTCAAGACATCTGCTATCATACTCAGACTTCTGCTATTGTTCAGACAGAACAGACAACAGAATATGATATTTAAAGGGAACTTCACCCTTTGTCTGTGTCAGTCTGCCTTGAGATCTTTGAACGCTCAGTAGCTGATCCTTCCCTGCGCAGAGAAGCTCAATAAAGAATAACCAAGAGAGTTGTTCAAATTTGCCTTTATTACCAGAATTTCCACCACACTTTGTAATGCTAACAGGCATAAAAAAAAGAGGGTGGTAGCAATGCTAGTCACTTCGCTGTACTCAGTTGTGTGTCTCTGTATTCATGTACAGCACATCAGCCTGGTCTCACGAAATTTTGTGAAATGAGCACAATGCGTCGGGGTGGGGGTGGCGGTGGCGGATGGGCGTATACGTTTGCCTTCGATCCCGACGACCGAGGTAAGGACATTTCAACCGTAAGCCACATTTAAGGCACGTTTTTTAGGTCGTGTTCATTTCACACAAAAAATTGCAAAATCGTGTCCGTGTACACAAATCAATAGATACAATTTTCGTGACTATTTCACGAACTGCCGTGAGACCGTGTTGGACATTTAGTATGGCAGTCGTAAATTGAACAAAAATGATCAGTGTTGAAAGTAAATGTATCCCGCATACATTTACTTTCAACACTGATCATTTTTGTTCAATTTCTGACTCATGCCAGGAACTTTTGTACTGTGAGTAAAGTTTTCATTTTTAGCTAAAGTTTAAGGTTTTGGTGATGGTTAGATAATATTAAAGTAACCTTAACCAAACTGTTTTGGTTGCCCAAACTTAACTGTTAGCTAATCTTTTCATGTGACGAACACATGGAAAGGTTAGCTAATTCTTTTGTGGTGGGAGAACGCTATCTTCGTATTGTTCATGTCCATAGTTTGTGCTCATTTGAATACATTTTGTGAGACTGTGTTGAGCACATATACCACATTATATGTTACATTATTATTGGTAATTGTGTCAATCTGATTCTGATTCTAGTCACAAAATAAAGAGGTCCTCAAAGAAATCAACAACAAAAAAACTTACACTTAAGAAATGGACAAAACAGCCCTAAATTGAAAAAAAATTTTTTTTAAAAATGTACCTGAAATCCAAGCTGATATATTTTATAGAACAAATTCTCAACTATAAAACAATGTTTCAGTGCAACCTCACACTTTTTGTTTTTTTTGTTTTTTTTTAAATCATGACAATACTACATGACAATACTACTTGTGACAACACTGTCAGACAATAAAAAGCTTGTTGTCTTTATATATTTTGTCCCACGCAAATTTAGTGCCTCAAAATCTTCCTTTCTGCCCCAAAGTTACACATATGTGAGATCAACAATAAATTTATTTTAAATTGGGCTCTTAAAATTTCATTGTGTTAACCACTCTTTTTTTTTTTCTTTAATTATGTACGAGATGTATGTAAGAGATCTTGTAATCTCAATGGGACTCACCTGGTTAAATAAAGGTTTAATAATAATAATGTAAACCTTCAAATGAAATAGTCTTGAAAAACACTAAACTTTACAAAGTTTTGATGTGAGAGTTGTCGTACAGAAACGTAGATAGGAACGAAGTAGATTTTGTCAAAGAAAATGTTTCAGATCACGCCCACGTTAAAACAGAGAGGGCCACACACACACACACCAGTTGTGCTGAGAGAAATCCAATCAGAAAGGTATTTGCTTTCTATAATGGGGGCAGAGCAGTCTGACTCCCTCTTTCTTTCCCTCTTTGTTTCCTTCTCTTTTCCTTAATATCTTTCTCTTCTTTATCCCTCTGTTTCCCTCCTGTCCATACTGCCTGTCTTTCTGTCTTTCTCTCCTTCCTTTTTTTCCCTCTCTGTCTTCCTCTATCTTTCTCTCTGCACCTGTTCTTTACCTCTGTCACTGTTCTTTTTTCATTTTCTCTCTCGCAACCACACACACACACACACCATGACGTATGGCTGAGTGGATGTGATATCAATTCAAATGGCTGGACAGGAAGTGTGTATGTGTGTGTGTGTGTGTGTGTGTGTGTGTGTCAGAGAGACAGAGAGCAGGTCTCTGGAACCCATCTAGCCCACAACACTCTCTGTTGAAGTGCAGCCATGTATAGCCAAACAATCCTTTACACACACACACACAGTCACACCTTAAAACACACAGGAACACATGCAGCACTAGGCCAACGGTTAACACACACACACACACAAAAAAAAAATAAACCATGCTTTACAGACATCTTAGAAACACAGGAGTTTCACTACTGAATTTGAAAAAAAAAAAAAAAAAAAATTGCAAATGCATATGATTGCATGACAGAAATGCAAGACAGATAGAAATAAAATCAACTCAGTGCTTTTCCTACGGAGTCACTGATGTTTCTCCTGGAAAACATTCATAAAATAAACCTCCATAACATTTACATTTACAGCATTTAAATACACGTATCCAGAGTGACTTCTAATAGTGAGCTCAAAAATAAGAAGGGCAAAAAATGCATCACAAAGAAAGCACGTAAGAAATAAGAAGTTTAGAGATCTCACAACAATGCTAAGATAAAAAAAAAAGTTTCTGCTGAGGAGAATAATGTGGGTAACACAATATTAGCATACACACATTAACCATCAATCAGTTGTTCATTGACATGCACATCAGTCACCACAAAATCACTTACCAGGAACTCATTCTGCACCGTCACGTTCCCCAGGTACAGCCCACCAACCGTGAGCTCACCCCTACTGACATATCTGGGTGTAAACAGCCTTGAATTCAACAAGAGTAGCATACACAGTTGCCAGTAACACAAACACATCAACTCACTTTCGGCAACGTCATCGCCCCAGTGTGTGTCAGTCAGTGGAAATACGAAAAAACAAGACATAATACGCATGCAACAAACCCACTGGGCAATTTTACGTTGATTAGACGTTTAAAACACGTCTAAATGGCCCATAGCCGTCTAGGCTAAATTAAGTTTAAATGGGGTTGAAAAGTGAAAGTTTATTAGATGTCTATACATAGACAATATTATCCTGGACTATATGAGAGCTATGCATAGACGCAATGTTGAAATTACTTCTTGTGCTCAGATAATCTTGTAGGCTAGTCTACAGGACTTCTCTGGTGCATATTTTTGGTATTTACAGATGTTTATTCATTGTAATAATGTATTTACAGCTTGGTCTAAAATATGTCTATACATAGCCGTAATGATCCTGGGCTATATGAGAGCTAAAGCATAGATGCAACGCTGAAATCACGTCTTTTGCTCAGTGGGAAGTCTCCCTGCTGCAGTTAAAATTATGTCGAACTCTGGTAGTACCTTGGGTTGTTGTAGCTTCCTGGCCATGATGTAACCCCAGAATTGTCAATTCTCTATCTGTTGTTGAGACGATTGGAGACTTCGGTTTTTTTTCTCTCTAAATTCACTGCTTATTGTACAGGTCTGAAAATCACATTTCTAGCAAAGAAACGAACAAAGCAGATTCTGACAATATATAAAAAAAACTAGTCCTGTCGCTGAATTGTGGTTAAGTGAATCGCTTTCTTTATGTTTATTAAACCTTTCAGTTTGAACAAGCGCAACACTGTGTCCAGTCAGAGGAAACTTATGCCAGTGGAACGAAGAAAATAATACGTTAAAAGGCGAAGAAAGTGAGAAATTATTTTTTTATATATTGGCAGAATCTGCTTTGTCAAAGTCCTGTCTCCCACATTTTTTCATAAATAAATGTAACACAATCTTTATCTTTGCTGTATCGAATATATATAGAATCATAACACCACACTATGAATCAAAACGTAAATTCTGTGAATTGTTACACACCTGTTTAGCTCCAGCATCTTCATCATTAGACGACTCCTCTGAGTCACTTTCTTCCATTACTTCAGATATGTCTACAAGACAGGAAACGAAGGTAAATGGCATCCAATCCGTGCAAAAGAAAATTAACATAGCACTTTGCCACTATATAGTCTTACCTGTGGGGTCGATGGATATTTGGTCAAGACTTTTCCCCTTCAATTCTGCCGGTCTGCCCTGTTCACAGGCCATCAGTATCTTGCTGATCTTTGCCAACTGTTGTGTTTCTTCAGGGACACGGCAGAACTTCCTGTGAACTCTTATGTCATGTCCCAGGAAGTCTGCCGACAGGTCTTGTTCATTGTCATTTAGGTTAAACACTCTAGAATGGGTAGCAACCTGTTTTCTCGGTTTTGTAGAGGAGAGGGCGTCAGGTTTCTGGGCCCCACATGTTTGAGCTAACTCACATATGCAGTCAGACCCCCTAAAGTCTTGTACCCCTAGTAAATAGAAAGACATTCCCCCCCCCCCCCGAGTTTCTCTCCCTCACAAGCAGCTCCAGAGATTGCACCATTGCTGAAGTGAGGATAACAGGCACATTCCTGCCACACTTCCCTCGAAATTTCAGCACATTCAAAACGAATGCAGAGCAGTTTCTCCAACTCTGATAGAGCTTCTGTAACATCTTCATTAAAGGGGGGGGAGTTGTTCCTGGAGGCAAATGCTTCCAAAGACATCCTGTAAAAACTTCTCCTTCTCTTTCTTCGGTTGAAAAGAATAATTTGTGTCAGTGTCACTTGAGCAAGATTGCTCCGAGTTTTGTTCAGACAGTTGTGTGTAGTATTGCTTCTGCTTATTGGCCGTGTGCATGTGCATTTTTTATTTTTTTTTTCCACATCATCTGATAACGGTATGAGCTGAGCACAATTCCATTTCTTCTCCTTTAGATATGCAGCGGACGATATCATCAAATTCAAGGTGAGACATGTGTATATACTGTATATTCTCATTGTTCAAACATGAGAGAGCTTCATCTTAAATTACATCAGCAGCTTTCTGTTTGTTTTGCCCTAGCTTTGTGACCAGGGTGGCTTTCTGAAACTTGATCCTGAAACTTGACTTGATTTCTGGATCGTTTCACCTTCCTTCCCGTGATCAAAAGTCTCCCAAGTCTTTGCATAGGTTGATGGATGTTCTCATGTTGTAGTTTCCCTTTGCTGGTTGTACATTTTTTCACCAAACTTAATAACGCACGTCCTGATTTTGCCACGTTAGAGTCGCCTTTGGGTCAACAAGGGCAGTGTTTGTTTTGTGCCCTGTTCTTCAGCATTTTTTAAAATCACATCTTTGACTTGTTAAACTCTGTGCCGGAGGTAAGGACCTTTCTTTTAGATGTTACTTATTGACATGATTAGCATAATTATAATAATAATGGTTTTAATGACACATTAAAATAGTTACTTTAGCTAATGTTAGCATGCTTGCTACCTAACTTTGCTATAGCCATTGCTTGACACTTGTTACTTGCTGATATGTTTTCATACTGTTAGAATACTTGGAACCTGATTGGAACAGTTGCTTCACAATATTTTTTAATGTTGCAAAGTTATGGAACTGGTCCGGATATCTTAGCTTGCTTACCACTTAGTGAACTAGCAAGCATGGATTTCATACTTCCCAGAGACATATAACTGATTGAACTTGAATTCTTTATTTATTCTCTCTTCTTATACAATTAATCTCTTTTATTTGTTTTGTTTTTTAATCTTAAACTGTGTTTCGTATCTAATGTCTTGTGCAAAGGACTCTGAATTGCCCTGTACTACGTAATTGTGCTATATAAATAACCTTGCCTTGCCTAAAGATACACTTTGCATCTGTTAGGAAGATAGTGTTGTATTTTGTGTGTGTGTGTGTTGCTTTCTGTTTTGTTTTAAACCCCCCTGCAAAACCAATTTCCCTATGATTGATTGATTGATTGACAATAATAATTTATCTTTGAAACTGCTATATTGCTCAAATTCTACTTTTTGGCATTGCTGTTCCACAATTTACACTGCGATAATTTATGCAAACATTGCCTGAAACACATATTTTTTTTCCATATCATATCTCTGAAATTTCTCTATATTTTGGGTTTGCCAATAGCATAAGATCCTGTGTTTGTGTCTTTCCAGTGCCTTATTGTGAAAGCGACTCCACTGGTCACTGAGTAGTTTGATTCATTCAGAGATAAAGGAGCGTTTGAATGTGTTGAGTCTATAGGGAACCATCTTAGTATTTTGGGAAACTGTCAGATCTGCATTCCACGGAGTTACAAATACAGATTCTTCTCTTCCTGCTCCTTCAAAAACAGGATACAACAGTTTTAGAGTTATGGAGGTGTTATCTACCTGCCGAAGCCCACAGGTCACATGGGAGCGGCTGAAAGTAGGCCATCCTCAGCTAGTCGTACCTAGCTCTGATTATTGAAACTTAAAAAAACAGATTCAGGTGATGGGATTATTTTTGTCATACCACAGGAGGGCTGCTGTATAAAAACAATTAGTCTGATTTCTGCAGGTTTGATTAACACTCTACCTAATGTTTCAGTCCCTAGGCCTAAAGGCCACAGGAGACGGTGCTAATTAAAACATATATCCTCAGCCTTCTATTGCTTGCTAATTAAAACATATAGCACCTTCAGTCGTCAGAAATAGCTAATTAAATCGTATAATACTTTCTGTCTTTATCACTGGCTAATTAAAACATATTACCTTCAGTCGTCATTGCTGGCTAATTAAAACATATACCTCTGTTCTCCAAAACTGGGTGTTCATAATGAATACCAATGCCTTTCTTGGCTCTAACGGCCCACCGACTCACAACCATTTTCCCCCACCTCACTGGAAAATATGTATCTGTGTAAAAAAAGTAAAGGCTAATATAAACTGAGAGGAGGAGGAAGAAGCAGAGAGTTTTCACTCAGCGCCTATTTCCAGGTACCACAGTGTCATTGTAAAGTGCAGCGGGAAAACAAATTGCAGTGTAGCGTCTGCACTCTATGAATTGGTGTTAATGGAAAAGTTGTGAGGTATGGCCTTCTGCTGCAGGTATCTTCCATGAAAAACATTTAAGAATTTTTCTGGACCAAATTACACCCAAGGTTAAAGTGTGGCAAACATGACTAGGGTTTGAGAAAAACAACTTTCATAGCAGCTTGGTAACGGTGTCATGCATGTGGCAGAAGTGGAGGCAGAGCCATGGAGGTGTTTATTTCGTCTGTCTGAGGCTAAATAGGAGGAGAGCGCATGTCCGAGGGTTAATGTCCACATTTGCAGACGAGAACATGAACCAGTTATTTAGGAATTACTTGTTTATCCTCTAAACATTGACGGTCTTTGATATAGATAACATTATGGCAAGCAGCAATACAAATAGATCCTGAGATTTGATGGGAGTTAATGAGTAGAGGATGAGTGTGTAACCCGATAACATACTTTACTTTATTGCCAAATCAACTAGACAATTGCTTGGGATTTGCTGCAGTGTGCTCATAAAAACATACATCCATAATACAAGATAACACAACAAAACAGACTAAAGCCAGCAAACAAATAATAACAAACATAAACAAAACAAGACACACTAAAGGGTAATGGAAAATAAGTAGGAGAGTGAAAATCTGATACAAATAGTGATTTAAAAAAGCTAAATTAAAATTGTAATTTTGCTTTTTTAAATCGCTGTATTTGTATCTGTTGTGTTTCTATTTGTTTTTTTAAGTCACAGTATTTGTACATGTTTGTTTAGTTTTGCTTTGTTTTGTCTTGAGCCCAGCCATGCATATACATTGACAAACTGACTGACCAAGCTTTTTTTCCTCCAGCACTCTGGAAGAGTTGTGATTATTACAAGATTGATGACACTTCATATTAGATAAATACTGTAATTCAAGGGTGCGACTGAAATGTGAGATGCAATTTTCCAACATTTCATAATGGTAATTACATTAGAAGGTATAGATCCAGACGGCATATCCTGGTACTTGTCCAGGTCCAGTTAACTGGTTACTAGTCACTTTTTATGCAAAACAAAGTTATCAGTTCCTACAATTTTACAGTTTGTTGACATCGTAGACAGCCAAATATGTGAAGGTTAGTATAGTTAACTTGATGACACACAAACAGACACACAAAATACCTGTTAGATTAGATTTGGTTCATCAACAATCTAAAATTAACGAGGAGATGAATATAAACTCTGCTAGATTGTTTTCCCTCTTGCTTCTCCCTGTGTATCTATTAACAACAGTTGTTTTTAATCCCACAATCCTTTGTGTTTTATCTGGAAGGCGTCCGCAACAGTGTGGCAGCAGGGCGGCCCGGTGGTTCGAGAGACTGTCCCATAACCGGAGGGTAACAGGTTCAATAACCAGCCAATGTGTCAATAAACTGCCATATGTGCTGTTCAAGTGTCCTGAAGCAAGACACTGAACCTCTACCTGCTCTCTCAGTGCAAGTCGCCCTGGACACAGGAGGCAGCTGCAGGTGTAAAAATGTCACAAACATCTGTGATAAGTAGCTTAACTATTTCACCACTATTCAGTTGGTTCTTATACATATATATAGACACACATTTACACTTGGTACTCATTTCATCCAGCTTGGTAAGTGCAGGTCAGTAGTTGCTTTGTAGCTGCTGAATGAAAATTGGCAGCTGCTGGAGGTTTTGTGTCATCATACTATAAAGCAAGGAATCTCTGTCTATGTGTGTCCTTCGGATATCTCAAGAACCGTTCGTCCAATCTACTTCACACTTGGCGGATGTATTGTTGGGGACCCAAGGACGTGCAGTGTCGAGTGTGAAGTTGTTTGGATGAGCGGTTCTCGAGAAAGCTGCAAGCAATCGCCCCGTTCCGAACAGGAACATGTTTTGAACGGGCACTGCACTAGTAGAACTAAAGATAAAGATACACGTTGCATTTGTTGGGATGATACAGTGTTGTATTTCATGTGTGTGTGTTGCTTTCTGTTTTATTCTAAACCCACCCGAAAAACCAATTTCCCCATGAGATAATAAAGTGATTGGTTGATTGACAATAACTGAACCTCTACCCGCTCACTCATTGTAAGTCGCCCTAGCTGTCAGTTGCATGTGTAAAAATGCACAAAATATAGAATCTTCACATTTGTGATGAACATAAACTTTCTGGTTTACTGATAAGTACCTTAACTATTTCACCACTTGCTTCAAAAATATCTAGAGACACGTTTACACTCGGTACTCAACTGCTTCTCCAAAGTTGAGACGAGAAATTTGTTTCCATGAGAAAGCGTATGCCAGGAGGACAAGAGTGACTGTAACACCAAGTGGTATTGGTGCTTTTAGAGGGTGACGACCCTTTTTCGGTTATGTAAAGTTTACATCTACAGTACTGTCATACTGTTAACAAGTGTTGTGGAAATTGCTTCTAACTGTATAAATGTCCCAGTGTAATTTGTGTAAATAATAAGACCTGGGAAATATATATGATAATACTTTTAATTATACAGCACTTTTCTTCACAAAGTTACAGAGTGCTGAAAACCAAAAGATTAAAACAATGACTTAATAAAAGAAAATGTTTTCAGTTGTGATTTTAAAGCAGTGACAGACTCAGCCCTTCTAATATTCTCTACTATATCTACTGTAGTGAAATGTATCTACTGTAGACGGCTTCCATCACACAGATACTGCGGCTTCCCCCACTAACATTTAGACACCTTGAATTATTCAATGAATTCTTACATTTCACAGCCCTAATGGTAATTCCGCCCTCGATTCATCATTTGTGTTTGTTTTTCCGGATGAGGAAATTCATATCCAGCGTATTGATATTAAAGGGCTAAGCGTGTGATTATCTTGACTCTTCCAGTTGGCTGGAGGGCTTTTAGTTCTGCAACCCCGCTCCCCATTCATCAGCTAATCACAGGCTGTAAATCAGGCCGTTCATTCTAATATCAACTCTACCCACATCCCACATGCAAAATGGAGGAGGAATGTTTGTGCGGAGGCTCTAATGCCCTTGGCGCTCTCGTGTCTCCGATTTGAAGATTCACCGGATCATTCCAGGGTTTACACAGCAACAAAACATCAGATTTATTAAAGATTTAAGATGTAAGAATCGCTCATTTATATTGTCAGTGTTCTGCAAAAAACAAACAAAAAAAAAACTGGCATCACCACTTTACTTTTGTCTTTTTTTTTCACCCAACTGTTACAGATTACTGACATTGTCTCCCATGTGTGGAAAGTGTTTTCCAGCACTGGGGCCGAGCCAAACCGCTGATAATGGATTGAAAAATGACACTAAAAACAGTGTGTCTGTCAGCTGGAAAATCAAACTGTTTTTTTCTATTAAATTATGAAAAGCTGAGGGGTTTTTGGCCGGACACTGACCGCATATCGCTGTGAAATTAGTCATGATGGATTCTAACAACAGCATGAAAAATATGCAGCTAATTACCATTACAGACAGCGGCCCTGCAATGATCTGCTTTCTGCTTTGATTTCTTCCATCTCTTTGTCATTTATTTTAATATCTTTTTTCAATTTTTGATTTCTTTCACTTTTATCTATCCTTAAAAAGATCTTTTCTTCTGTCTTGTAATACACTTTGGTACAAACTGGTTTTGTGTTTTTAAAGCTCTTACTAAATAAAGTTGACTTCTCTCCTTCAAAGTGGCAGCGAGTGGAAATATTGAAATCTGCTGAAAGAAGCTCATTGGGGCAATGATGGCTGCTCACACAGGTCTTTTGAATGTGATATATTTAGAGAAAATCCTTGATGAGATAACTTTAACCCTGTGTAATCTAGTTACGCCTCCTTAAATGCTGCTTTAACATAAAAAACGTCATTTGATTTGGATAAGGCAGAGTTAAAATCAGCTGTTTCATTTCCCCAAGGGAATCCAGCTACCGTTCTCTAAGAATAGTGTTCATTAACCTCCTCACCTCTCCCTTTCCTCCTCTTTTCATACTCCTCCTCCACTCTTCTTCCTTCCCCATCTCCCCTCCTCCTCTCCTCCCCTTGACTTGTTATTTTCTTCATCATTGGAGAGGTTATTTTCATAATGTAATCTGTTAGGCAGCACTAATCACCCGATTAAAACTGCATTCAGTAAACAAAATCCCTTGCCTTTTTCCATTTAAACATTCAACACCTTTTTTGTTCAAAAAATGCCATCTGATTATCATTATATGATCTATTTTTTCATACATTACAGTTATTTTTTTTTCATATCCAGATTTTTGTCATCTGGGTTATTTCAGAATCAGTTGGATGAAGAAGAGGCAGAAGCGCCCTGGTTGGATGACGACCTGGAAAGTGATGACAGCATGACTTCTGAGGACTCCATCAACCGGTTACCACCCTGGACCCTTGGCATCTCAGGTGTCTGTTGCCGCGTTCCCAGGCAATTTTAGGGCAGTTATGATCGTTTTGGGTTAGGTTGGTCCTCAATCCTGGTCCTTGGTACCCAGAATCCTGCTGGTTTTCATTCTAGCCGTGTATTCAGGGACCTATTCAGACTTGGGATGCCACTTTAGCATTTGACAAGATAGAAAACGAGCAGCGTTTTGGGTCCTAAGAACTAAAACGAAGGATTTAGAGCCAATCTTATTTTGTAATTTTTACATTTTATAAGTGAAAAAGTTCGTTATTTATACATGTCGATATTAATTTATTTAATCATGTGGATGTTTAAAAAATGATTTTCCACTTTAAATTCACACATTTACTTTTAATACAGGTGAAGTGTTTATGTATTGGTGAACTTCATCTGAAAGTTCACCAATCTATGGATTGATACTTGACTCCAATGCTGGGCACTTCTTCATCTGTAAGATCCATGTCCACCCTAGAAGTTCTGTAGTTTTGAACAAAGCTTGACTGTAATGATGGACACACTGATGGGACCGGCAGAGTTGCAGGGGTTAGGGTTTAGGGAATTAATGTAGTCAATGAAGGTCCTCATAAGTTCAGTAATATAAAAATGTGTGTGTGTGTGTGTGTGTGTTTGTGTGTGTAAGGCTGGTTAAGGCTGTCTGCCGTGGAAAAGAAACTGTGGTGGTGAATGTTTTGGTGCACTGATGCCCAGGAACTGTCTTCCATGGGGGAGTGTGTCAAACAGGGGGTCGTCAGTTTGAATAAAGTTGGCAGAAATCTTCTTTGCCTTCTTCCTTGGTGTTCAGATCTGATGTTCATGCTGTGGTCTTGCCTTGCAGTGAGAGGGGGGACGGGGGGGAGCTGGAGCCATACCAGACTGTGGTGGATGATGGGAAGATTTCTTCTGTGACTGGACCAGGATTGGTTGCAGCATGTTCAGCTTCCAAAGTTGCCACAGGAAGAACATCCTCTGCTGAGCCTTGTTGATGAGGTTGGGGATGTTCCCGTCCCATGTGAGGGTGAGAACCGACTGAACATGTGACCTCGGGGACCCAGGCTCATTAACATGTGCTGGTACTGCTGTCATGTGCAGACAGAAACAGGCCCGCTCCTCACTGCATTATGGGTCCCATGCCACAGTTGTACACTGAACCATAGAGCTGTACCTCTAAGGAAGCCAAGATGTTAGATTCCCAAAAGCAACTATGTTAATTCCTATGTCTCTTTTTTTTTTAAATGGTAGCCTTATGTCTTTTTAAAAAGGATTACCACTTTTAATTGGGTCAATTTAAATAGGCCAGTGTCCTCTTCTGTACAGAGGAATATATGTACATTATGTCCCCTTTATAAAATAACCTCATTTCTATATTCTAGCTGCCAGAGGAAAAAAAAAACTCATCCCTATAATGTCAGCTTTTTAGGAATTAAGAAAAATGGCCTCATTTTCACATTGATGACCTGGGCATTTATTTGAAACTACTCAGTGGATGTTAAATGGCTTTTATGGGCCCTAGGTCATGAAACTGAGTCAGCACATCGATGATCACGTAAACTTTTGATTCAATTAAAAAGGTAATAAAAAAAGGGGCAAAATGAGTTATGTGGTTTTCATTCAAAGCAACGATATGCACCTTTTTTAAAGGTCACCATTGCTAATAAGACTAATTAGCATAAGCCAGTGTCCTATTCTCTACATGAGGATATATTATGTCCCTTTTTAACAACTACCATCATAACGGGGTTAATAAAAAGCCAGTGTATTATTGTGATAGGCAGTCGCAGGTTAAGGACAACTTATCATTATTTTAGAGTTGTGTAGGATAGTAAGAATAGCTTTTGAACATTTTTGGATTGTAACTAAGTGGTTTAAGTATCTTGCACCTGCATTCATAAGTGTGTGTGTGTGTGTGTGTGTGTGTCAGTCAGAAGTGCTGCTGTATCAGTCCCAGTCAGACAGTTAAGTGCAAGTTAATGGCTTCAAATCAGTAGAGCACAGTTAGAGCAGGGAGCTAGTCTCTCTCTCTCTCTTTCTCTCTGTCACACACACACACACACATCTACATATTAACATGTACAGACACAAATGCAAACATAGGAGCACAGACTGAGGAACTACTGTAGTCAAAGCACACACAAGCACACACACACACACACACACACTGATGGGGAGAGAGACTCCATCACACACTGCTACTCACTAACAACATATTCATCATGACTACTGTCACAACCGGTCAATGTGAAATGGAATATGTTTGTATAATTGGAAAAATACAACTTTATACAACACATTTTAGTTGTTATGATTGTATTTGAAATGCTGTATGCAGAAAATCACAACAAAATAAGTTATTCATAAAACTTGGGCGCCATGGAAACAGTGTTAGCTCTACGTCAGGTATACATTTGATTTGCACACATTACCTGCATGTTAGGTATTGGCTTAAACCCCCATGGTGTGATGTGTGCATAGTTACTTATGCAATCATGAATCAATCATGGATAGGTTCATGATTGAATTGTAAGTCTTCACAATTTTATACCAAGAGGCCAATTATTGGTAGTGTGCAGAAACTTGTAAACTGAGGCTTGAGGAATGCAAAATTCATTATAAACCCCAACGTGTTTCATATTAAAGAGGGGATAGATATCCTTTAAATAGACTACTGCAATAAGCACATAACTGCCATGTGCCTTGCAAGTTCACCTGCTTTCAAATTCAAGTTCATTTTCAATTTCTATATTACAGGTGCATAAAACACAAGTACTTAAAATTAGCGTAATGTAGCTTTGTTCAGTCTCAGATCTATCTATATAAATCAGGCACAAGCTGAATGAACAAAATGATCTTAAAATCATGTTAAAGATGAAATCCAAGTACATTTTAATAAATGAGGCCCTGAATTTCTGTCTGTCTCTCTCCCTGTCTCCCCTCTCTCTCTCTTTCTCTCTCTCTCTCTCTCTCCTCTTTCTGTCTCTCCCTCTCTATCCGTCTGTCTCTGGTATTTCATCTTTGATTTCTATGTGGTCTATAGATACCAGTGGATGTAACTTACGTCCTGGAGTGATACGCTGGGGGAGAGATCAGAAATGTCTTCCAACGGACAGGGTAAGTGTTGATATCCCATGATGCTCTGCTCCCAGTCCCAGAGTGGTGCACCGCGGCCTCAGTTAATTTCTGCTGCAGGTAAATGGAGGCTCTATTGTACCAGATAAGAACTACTGTCTGGGAAAATGTGCCTCGGTTGACTTGGAGCATACTGATTGAAACAGAGATTATTCCCAATCCACAGGATGTGGATGTTGTGTCTTGACTATCCAGCAACTGATATCAAACTGGCAATCATTTGATCTGATTTAATTGATTTGTCTGAATTAGAATTTTTATTTTCAGCTATTTCTCATTGTAGTGCATCTGCAGAGTGACATACATGATCACTGATGAAGCCTCTGAAACAGCAATTAGACCATTATGAGACACTAAAACTCTCCACTGAAACCCAGACTAATTAAATTCTGTTAGTGTAGGAAGCTCTTTAAGGCAGAGTGACTCACCACACATATTCAATGAAACTCTGGGATACATAACTGCCTTTAAATTAAGAATTTTGATTGAATCAATGATTGAACTATTAAATAAATGACTAAAACATCCAGCATAAAACATTCAGTCATTCACATTCAAATTTATTGAAACATTCAAAGAAAAGAAAATTTTATTACAGGTTTTTTACACTGTTTTTCTGTGGCTGTGGTCAGGGAGGAACCTCCATCCTATCAGCAGTGGATGAAATTGACTGATATATCTGATATTTTTTTAAAAGGCCAATTACAGCCTGATATATCAGCTTTACTCAAGTATACACACATATTCCTCTCTCTCCCTCTCCCCCCCCCCGGTTGTTTATTATTAAAGGCACTCAAGAGCACAAACCAATGCTGAACCATTCTCCAACTTGCTATTACACCCAAAGACATCATTGCTTATCACTTAAAGTTAAGTTAAATTAATTTCTTGAAACTGCAAACATACCCATGGGATTTGAAGTCAAGTCAGGTCTATATCTCCATTAGTTATGACTAAAAAACTATAATCATCTATTAGCAGAAATCCCAGATCTGGATCATCACCAAAATCTTACAAATTGTTCCTTGGCCCAAAGCCTGTCTGTCCTTTTTTCAATTTTCTTTGAGTCTATGTCGACTCAAAGAAGGTTTCTTTATTTTCATGCATCTAGTGAGCTGTCTTTCAAAGTAGTGCGCACAACATTTCTGAAGCAGCAATTGTACCAATGTCCAAAACATCAAAAACATCAGTCCTAGTGGCCTGGAAAAAATCAAATCTAAAAACAAATTTAAGTGTCATCAGTCTCCACCATGTTGGTTCCTCTCACGCACACACAGTTGTCTTCCATATGTTTTGTATCCCATCATGTCTGAATGATCATACTTTGTCTCTTTCTTTCTGTCTTTTTATCCCCCCTACACACACACACACACACACACACACCATATATACACAGATGTTTTTCATATGTTTAACAAATCAGTGACTGATGATTATACTGCATTTCATTTTCTCCACCTCTCACGCTCTTTCTCTCTTTCACAACCACACACACACACACACACATACACGCACACACACACACACATTCCACATATTCTCCATCTCTCATCGTGTCTCATCTCTTGATCATTTTCTTGATCATTTCCAGTACTGTCCCATCTGGACAAACCATCATCAAACAGATACACACACACACACACACACATCTGTCCTGGTCATGTTGACACCTGTAGTGTGTGTGTGTGTGTGTGTGTGTGTATATGTATGAATGTGTGTGCGTGTGTGAGTGCATTCTGTCAGTAGTGATGCAGTGATGATTTATCGCTGCATGTGTCTAATCTATCACATTGTCAACACACACATTATACACACGGATGCACATGCACACACATACAAACCACATATTGTGAACATGTTTATGTGATATTGAATTGGAGTCGATGTTGGAATGCTTAAAAGAAGAGCATGTAATTGAAGTAAAAAAAAACTAAAAAAAAAACAAGAATCCCAAGAATGGGACCACCCACTGTTTTAAAAGGAAAGCACTTTTTGACTTTTTGGGAGTTTGGTCCGTTGGTCACCATCAGAAGATCGGCACCAAAATCATTTCAGTAATCACAGACATGAAGTCGGTGTATATTTTCTATAACAGAATATGCAGAATACGCTCTGAATGTGTGTTTTTATTTAATTTGATTCCAATATCAAGTGCTTTAAAGTGGAAATGGCTTGAGGCTACTACTGAATACAGTATCAGTTAGGATAAATACAATTAAGTTGTTGTGTTTATGGTGGTTATTGAACACATGCCTAATCAAAAACATACACCCAGTGGCCGCTGTACCAACGCCAACTTCATTCCAGAGCAGACATTGTGTAGCAGAAAAGAACACACATTGCAAGTCAGAATCCCGGAGATGTTGGGGAACGCCTCATTTTGGGGGAAACTCCACCCTGCATGTGTCGCTGCTCGAGAGCCGCCTAGCAAGCGCTTGAGTCTGAATGTCGACCCGCACAATTTTGTGGATAAATCCCCACTAGTTGTACTTATCTCAACTCTGAAAACAATCCTAAGTAGAAGTAGATAAGTCAGGTTGAGGGAAAGTAGGCACATTAAAAAAGTTCATTCCAGCACTTGATCACAGAATAACTCCTGGAACGCACTGAACATCACAGATTGATGATATCTAACAGTGTAAGAGGATCAGAGGATGGATTTTTCCTTGAAGTTGCCAATTATCGCTTCAAAGCGATAACAGGAATTATTTCTTGTTTTGTGAGAGTGCCACTATTTTAATGGTTGATATCTTATTTTGGAACGAAACGCTCCATGTGCTGTTCAGCTCATGAGCTTGTCACGGAAACAACTGGTAATGACAGTTGAGTAAAGCTGGTGGACCGTTTAGGAATAAAAGGGCGTTCATTAACATCTTATTTAGTTCATAGTTTAGTTTAGTTGCATAGTGATGAAACACAGAAGCACAGTGATAAAAAACAGTGATAAAATATGAAATAACAGGTTTTTCAAGTTTTAAAATCAAAGATAAGGAATTGGAATTGGAGGCCATATACTGTAACACACACTTACCACATGTGCACACACACACACACACACACACACATACACAACATACCATTCTTGTCTTTAGATGCATTAAGAGGTTTTGCTTTAAGCACGACCAGGAGAACAAGAACACAATCTCTTCATTCTCAACAAAACACTGATTCAGGTCGGATAACAAACTGAAACTCTAAAACAAGCTTCCAGTTTTCCAGACAGAGACACTTTGTTTTTAGGTCTTGTGGCCTAAGGGTGAATCTACACTGGAAGAAAAAATAGGATCCCAACCTTATATTGATGCAGGTGTGATTTCAACATGGAAACATCAGATGTGGGTCACATAGGGTTTAAAATCCCTTGTGACCCTGATCAAATCTTTTCATTGCTGGCTAGACATGGAAAACCATCCATTGATTTACACAGAGCTAAAAATCATTTTTTACAAATAAAAACAAAAACAAAATACTGACTACTTCTGGTTTCCAGCCTCCACAGTTTGGTGGAGCCTCTGTCCTTAATAACCTACCCAGCTAATGAGATGGACAAGAGTGACTTGGTTGATTTGATGTCATGTGAAAACCTTGTGACTTTTTCACGTGATGATTTTCATGTTGTCACTTCAGATGAAGGATTACATGGTCTTCTATGGAGTTAAGAAAATCCTACCATCCATGGGTTTATAAATCCCTTTCAAACCCGTTTTGTGGATGACGGAGAGATAATGTGAGATTACTGACAAAACACAATGTAGTCAAACACATCAGATACACACACCGCTTCAACTGTGGATATATTGATATCGAGAGGCTAAGCACCCGTAGGCTTCAAGAGGCCTTGAAGAGCAGCTGAATGTGTTTGTGTATGTGTCTGTGTGTGTGTGTGTGTGTGTGTGTGTGTCTTCTAAACAACAAATTGATTAGTTCCAATGAGGCAATGCTTTAGTTATTAGGTTATTCGATGCAACACCACAGCTACATCACTAAAGGCACCCACAGGTCATTTAGGATCTATAGACGGATCACTTCGCTCTGGCTGTTAGTCTGAGTCAGTGCTCTTTGGCTATCAGAGTAAAAGCTGAATTTCTAAAAGGAGGATGCCAAGGCCTGCAGATAAAACAGCCGTTTATTAGGCAAGCAGCGTACTCATTGCAGTCCACACAGGTCTGATGAAGAGGACAAGTTGAAGTGCCTCGGTGAACTGAATTTTGTCTCTTTCTCCTCTCTCTCTCTCTCTCTCTCTCTCTGTCACACACACACTTCCTCGCTGCCTCTCTCTCTCTCTCTCTCAGTCCAACAGATATAGTTTATAACTGCTCCATGCTCTATGGCTTTAATTAGAAACACACCGATCTCATTCTCTCCTCGCACACACACACACCACGGGTTAGCTAAACCAAAGACATGCACATCCTGGCTTCTTTCTTTCATTCTTTCCTCCCTCCTCCTCCTCCACCTCCTCCTCCTCTCTCTCTGTCTGCCCCCTCACCTTTCTTTTCTTAGCTCAGATACAAATATATGCAAATTGGATACCTCTGTCGCTGGTGCCAGTAAATTGAAGCGTTCTCCCATAGCCGGCATGTCAAGCTTTTCTGTTGTGGCTTTCAGAGTTACTGCCAGCACTAAAAGCCAAACAGCCCTGTTGTTACTACGCTCTTCGGAGGAACCGACATTTATGAAGCTGGATTCATGGAGCGGCCGGGCCAAGATGACTCAGTTATTGTTGTATATCTTTTAATGATTACTGTTATGGCATTTCTGTTTTTATTATGTATATAGTGGAGAGTGGCAGGAGAGATGGAAGAGGGTCCAGCAAGCGTTTTCGTGTTGAATATATGTTGACGGCCTGCACCAGTGTTGAAAACTCATTTAAAAAATTGAAAGTTGAGATGACAGCCATAGTCTCCATTGTTGCTACCTGAGTTGTTTTGTAAAATTGGAGCCAAAATATTGTTTTGATACCAGATCAAAACAGTTTCCAGATGTTTTAAAGGATAGATCCACCCTAAAAACACTTTAAATCTGCATTCCTAGGCCCATTTTGTTGTTCGGTGGTGCATTTTTCTTATTTCTGTGGATAATTGGTCACGTTGAGCTATTTTAAGTGCGGCCACAAGTGGAGTTTGATAGGAGGAAAACATCAACGGTAAACGGTAAAGGTTTTGGTGTCAGTCCCTCAGAATCAAAGAGCAAGGGCTTCTTTCTAGAGCCGCCATTTTGCACCAAGAGACGTTCAACAATCATACAGGGAGAAATCCATCGTAGAAGAGGAAGAGAGACCAATTTCACAAGTTCACATCTGTTCCCCGGGAATTGTTGAAAGTAATTCTGGGAAATGTACCCACTGAGCAAAAGACGTGATTTCAACGTCGCGTCTATGCTTTAGCTCTCATATAGCCCAGGATCATTACGGCTATGTATAGACCTATTTTAGACCAAGCAGTAAATACATTATTACAATGAATAAACATCTGTAAATACCAAAAATATGCACCAGAGAAGTCCTGTAGACTAGCCTACAAGATAATTATCTGAGCACAAGAAGTAATTTCAACATTGCGTCTATGCGTAACTCATATAGCCTAGGATAATGTTGTCTATGTATAGACATCAAATAAACTTTCACTTTTCAACCCCATTTAAACTTTTTAAATTTAGCCTAGACGGCTATGGCCATTTAGACGTGTTTTAAACGTCTAATCAACGTAAAATTGCTCAGTGGGTAGGAAATCATTAACTGGTAGAAGGAAAGTGGGTACAACAAAAAGTAAATGACAACACAAAGTAACTCCTGGAATGCATTGCACATCACAGATTGATGATATCTAACAGTGTGATAGGTGTAATGTCAGAGGGTGGATTTTCCCTGGTGGTTCAGCAGATTCAAACCCGTGCCGTTCTGAACACACTGCTCACCCCCGCCTGCTGAGTCACAACTGGCGTGTCCTCAGGAAGCAGCATTACTCAGTTAGCCAGACAGCTGTGAAAAAGCAAATCTGTGCATTCCTCTTGATGTTTCAGCAATCCTTCAAATTAAACTTTGGTATTGGCACTGGTTCTTATGGATGTTTCTAATTTTGAGAAAGACTTGAGGCAGTTAGTGAATGACAATTCTTAGAGTTGTCTGGCTAACATGGTCTTTCACAAAATGTTCTATATATGGTTATGTTTTTGACCAATTTCAGAAGTAGAATATTAAACTGCCTAACCCTCCTCAACAAAGGCACTGAAACTGTGAGATGTAACTCCAATATATAATGTATAACCTCTCCTAAACTCATTTTCACAATTACTTTTAGTATTATTAACCTATTTTCACTGCAGAGTTGGCCCGGTAAATTACAAAGAAGTATACAGCGCTCTGAAATGGTCAAATATCCAATTTAAATATCTCAAGTTTCAAGTTCTTTCTTGTCGTATGCAAAGAGAAAACAAGTTGCCATGAACAATGAAATTCTCAGTTTGCTGTCCTCTCTGATGGCAAAGAAAAACTAAAACAGAAAGAAAGACAATAAAATATTATATATGTACACTAGCATAACTAGCATGAATGTAATGCTGAAATAAATAAAAAAAATACTAAAAGATAATGCTAAAAGAAAAGTGTGCAATGAGTGCCAGTAGATATCTCAACAGCAGTCAGTAATTGAATAGCAGCAGTCAATGCAGCAGCAGACACTCTGGTCTTTATACACAGTGTATAGATGTAAGATAGATTTCACTAATCCTGAAATTAATTGTGAATGCGACAATGGAAATGCAGCCAGTATGGCCAGCATGGGAAACAATGGGCTGCAGAAGCCCTGTGATATATGCAGTAAGTCATCACTGGACTGCTACATGTACACTTTACAATAAACCATAAAGCAGATGAATTTTATATGATGGAGGCCTTATGCACCAGAAACTATGATTGTTTTTAAAACCAATATGTGCAGTATAGGAGGTAGCTATGTGTTAAATCAACTTGGTGGAGATTGGTGCTGTGTTATATGAGACAAGGTGATCATTTATTATGAAGAAACGCGTCTAGCTGGGGATAGACCGCTGGAAAAAAATGAGCAGCAGAAACACTCTGCGAGGTTTGACCCCGAAACGGAAAATTAATTAAACTGTGATTTGGACGAACTCTCCCCGTTGTCCATTTTCCGTCATGTGTATTTAACAGCTCTGTTCAGAATTAAACTGACAGTAATAATAATAATTACCTTTCTTTGTAGAGCACTGATCAAATCAGTGAGTTAATCATTGCTCCATGAGATAAATACAACTGTGGGAAGTGAATAAAAATGTGAACAGTAAATGAAGAAGAATGAATACACCAAATAATTAACAATAACAACAAAACACAGACCATAGTTCAAGTGTGTTTATAAAAGTGTTTTAAAGGAAGATATTTAGTTAGCTATGGCCTTGAAGGAGATCAGTAATATTTTAAAACCAATGCAGCCAGTGAAGTTAAAATAGTGATAACACACTTCTTACTTCCCATTAAGAGTCTGTCTGCAGCATTTTGGACTAACTGTAATCTGAAGAGGATAGATTAGTACAGTGGTTCTCAACGTGGGGTCCGGGGACCACCAGGGGTCCTTGAGGGGGTTCCATGGGGTCCCCAGCAAATTGATGAATTGTTAAACTTCACCATTATTTCATTTATAAGAAGTTAACACAATTAGAGAATGCAGAAGAATGACTGTTATGATCATAGTTTCACTGTTATCTCTCTACCTACAACGCAGATAGTCATTGAATTCTGGACAAAATCATATCTAACAATACAAATATTCTCAGATTTGGGTCTGAGAGACAAAATCTCATCAAATGGAGGTCTGTGGCTCTACTGTGGACTAGATGGAGCAAGTGATAGGCCTCATAAACATGAATAGGGATAAGTCAAAGTCAATTGTAAGAAATTAAAAGACATCTAGTTTTGAATATCCATAAAACTGTCATGTAACATGGCCAACTGCTTCGTACTTCTTATCGCATGTCTCTGAATTACATACATGTAGTGTAGTATGGAAAAAAAAAAGGATTGGATAAATAATGAAGATAAAGTTGTTTCGTGCAGATAGGATGAAAACCAGGCAGTGTCAGAGACGCAGAGACATTTGAGACTTGTTTGAGACGACTGGGAGGGAATGATCAACATCGGCAAAAGCTGCAAAAGCTAAGATCTAAAACTAAAACAGGGGATTTTCCAGCATTGTGTCTTAAAGGCAAAGCCATTCATCACTTTAAGAAGAGCTGTCTCAGTCCTATGAATAAATCTAAAACCAGATTGAAACTTCTCAAATGACTCAGTTTAACTAACCTCAATGACTTTGTATTTTCCTATTTGACATAACTGACGCATTCAGAGGAAGAACCATGTGAGTCCATTTAGAGTCAGCAATCTATCTTGCTTTGTCCTGATGCATGTACAGGGTATGGCACTTTGAAGAAAAGTTTTTATACAGTACATATGTGTGTGATGGTATTCTTGAAACTGTTCGACTGCTCTCTGGATCACAGTTTTTCCCATAATCACAGTAAAGAACTATTATGGCTTTTGTTTTATAGCTTTTTTCAGAAAGTACACATGCGTAATCAATCTGATATAAGAGGGAAAACAGGACAAAACAAGAACAGCTCCCTGGTTACCACAAGAGTTGGCATATTATTTACATTTTCCGCATTTAGTTGATGCTGTTATCCAGAGCAACTTACAATTATTGCAATAGCATAAGCTTCCTATATCAACATCATTATAAGCAACCAACAGTAAGGTCACCCTATACAGTTCTGTGTGTTTCAGCTTGCAAAGTGAAGCTTCTGTTCCCGCTTTGTGATTTTTGGTTGCTTAAAGGGCAGGACCAGCGTATCCTGACAGTCAAATACTTTGTCGAATCACGATTGGATGAGGGAGGTAAACACTCCTGGTAGGAAAACATTAGAAGGACCAAAATGCAGCAGGTTTGCTCTTCTCTGTGGGTAATCTCACCTGCTCTTCCATTAAAGATAACAATGGAGTGATGACCAAAACAATGGCATCTCCATTGCTATGGAAGCCTTAATACAGAGTAGAGCAGTGATTCTCAACCTTTTTCATATCAAGGACCCCTAATATAGTCCACATTAGACCCCCATTTGATGAGATTTTGCCCCTCAGCCCCAAATCTAAGAATATTTTTATTGCTAGATATGACACGACGACCCCTGGTGGTCCCCGGACCCCACGTTGAGAACCACTGGAGTAGCGAACATGCCGTCGGCCATGTTCAAAACCAGTCATGAAAAGACATTGTGTTTCGCTAATGAATACCTAATAAAGAGGTTTAAACATTGAAATTGAGTGTAAACTGGAAAGTTGTGACAGAAGTAGGTTGAGAATGTCGCCCGTCAACTCCATGTTTACCTTCTCTCTTTTGTTGTATCCGCTCAGAAACTTCCGAAACCAAAATATATGCCTATCTGGCCAAGAGCTTTGCCTCCTAGAGGGCGTTGCTCTCAAACTGTGACTGGTGCCACCATGCATCTTGTAGTTGTGACTTCCTGTTTGTGTTTGTTTATGATTCCAGGGATCGCAATTAACGTTGCTAAATAGCTTCCTGAGAAGCTGACTCCATGTTTGTGTTATTCTAAACATGATTAATGTCTGATGCTTTATAATAAACATGATTAATGCCTGGGACCCAAGATTCAATCTCCCTACCCATGCTTTATCAGAACAGTTCATACACACACACACACACACACACAAATCCACAGGAACATGCACAACACATGCACACGCGCACATGTTTTATCAAGTAAAGCAGCAGTAAAAGGTTAAGCCCACCCCTCTGTGCTGCACCCCATTATACATCCAACTTCCTCTAAATGATTTGGAGCAACTAATCCAGAGCCAAGCAGCTGGTTTGATCATGACCAAAATACCAGGGCTTGTTTACTGAAAGCAGAACATAACAGATGTTTTCCTGTAAAATTCTCTGTTACTCCGAGTCCTGGTGACTCATCATTTTTTGGTCCTTAAAGTCCCTCTGCTTTCCTCTTTTGAAAATGACAACAACGTGTGTAAAAACTTTTGCAAAGAGGGTCAAGACACCCTGGTTTCCATTCTGCATTGTCTTACATTTATACTGTACTTTGAGAGTGTGCTGTGGAGAGCAACAAGAAAGTTGAGATAAAGAGAGAGAGAAGGGATGACGATACACTCTCTCTCCAGCCACCAGGCCATCCTCCCAGCTGCATCACACACTGTAACACC